>NC_056480.1:30517115-30817115 GCF_008729295.1 Plectropomus leopardus
TATATATATATATATATATTGCTAAATTGTACATTATTTTTCAATTAAGCTCAGTTTCACTTTGTTTTTAGAGAGTGTTTATTCATTTAAGTTTCCTTTTAGTTTGGTTATTAAGTTTTTAATTTTTTAAGCAGTATTTCATTTCTGTTCATTATTTTTTTATGTTTCATTTTAGTTCATCAATTTATTGTTTTTTTATTTAGGTATAATATTTTGTTTGAGTTTATTTTGTGTATATTTTTTGATAAAATTCCACTTGAGTTCATTGTTAAGTTTTGGATAATTTGTTATATTATATTGTACATATTTCGTTTTGGCTTTTTACTTAAATGTATAGCTGTTGTGGGTTTTGATTACAATCATTTTGCATTAGTTTAGGCTTTTCCTTTGTGTAGTTATAGTTTGTTTTTTGACTGAGTCATGTTGTTTCAGTAAAATATGCACCAATGCTCTGTCATCCTTGTTGTGTTGACAACTTTAATGAAATTGACAAACTGTAAAACTAAATACATCTTTTTGTATATAAGGATTCTTTTATTTTGTTTTGAGCACACTATGGTTTCAGTTAGAAAACCCAAGAATTAAGTTAAATAATCCCAGTCAGTATGCTTACCAGGTTACAGATGAGGCAGCTCATCTGCCAGTTGACACCTCAGTGTCCATGCTGCTGCTGGTGAATTTGGGTTACCTGGCATCAGCACGCGTAGCTCAGCCTCACACCCTCCTACGTCCTGTAATGTGTCCTCATTTGCATCCAAGAGACATACAGTACATGATGAATGGCATTGTTGAGCAACACACAACATGTCACAAGGAATGCTGTATTGTTATGTGACACCTGACCTAAGGATGCTCTGAATGAACTGCACAATGCCATCAGTGAGCAGCAGACTGTATAGCCAGATACATTTTTTTATTGTATTGGGTGATTACAATTAAGCTAGCCTAAAAACAGTCCTGCCAAAGTTTCACCAGCGTATACATTTTGCCACCAGAAGGGAAAACACACTGGACAAAGCCTATATCATCTTTAAGGGCGCTTACAAAACATCCCCTCTGCCCCACCTAGGCTCCTCAGACCATCTCTCTGTTATGCTGACACCTGCATACAAACCTCAGGTGAAGCAAACAAGACCTATCAGGAGAGGGGAGTACCTTAGCTCTACGGGACTGCTTTGAAACAACTAAGTTGCAGATAGTCATAGAGGCTGTCAACTACAATCACCACACAGACCTGCAAGAGTACACAGAAGTGGTTCTGGATTACATCAACAATTGCACTGATGATCTAACTATTTCCAAGACTGTCACTGTGTGCCCCAACCAGAAGCCATGGATGAATGGAGAGGTTTGCTCAATGCTATAAACCGAGATGCAGCCTTTGGAACCAAGGACAAGGCAGCGATCAAGACAGCAAGGAGGACAAAACAATACACCCAGAAGATCAAAAATCACTTCACAGACAACAGAGACACACAATGTCTGTGGCAGGGAAACCAGGCCTTCACAGTCTATGAACCCCCTCCTCAGGTCTAGGACAGTGACCCCTCTCTCCCTGATCAGTTAAATGACTTCTATTGACATTGTGAGGCCCTCAACAACACCCCTGCCTGTGAAAGCCCAGCCACACCCTGATGAACAGGCTCTGAGTCTCATCCCAAATAGCATGAGGAGAGTCCTGTCCCATAAAGTTTGCAGATGACTTGACAGTGGTGGGCTTGATCAAAAAAGGACAATGACACACCCACTACAGAGACAAGGTGGAGCAGCTGGCTGTATGGTGCGGCAACAACAACCTCTCCTTAAATGTGGAAAAAACTAAGGAGATGGTAATAGACTTCAGGAAAGCTGGCAGGGCAAACCATCAACCACTGCTCATAAATGGCACAGCTGTAGAGAGTCAGCAGTACAAAGTTCCTGGGGGTTCACATCACAGAGGACCTGAACTGGCCCACCAACACCACAGCCTTCATCAAGAAAGCCCAACAACAATTACATTTACCGTGGCGGCTAAGAAAAGTGAACACCCCTCTTTCCATCATGTCAACATTCTACACTGGAACCATTGAGAGCATCCTGACACACTGCATCACTGTCTGGTACGGGAACTGTAGAGCAAAAACAAAAAGGCATTAGTGCACAGCTAAAAGGCACACAAGAGACAGAGACTACATGAGCGAACTCAGAGTAGGGGATGAGACTAATTACAACTCAGAGTGATGCAATAATCTGGCGCCATCTTCTTGGAACCGGGTCCCTTCTATCCAGCTGGCACTGATGAGCAGATCACCTACATCTGGGCTGCCTGCAGGAGAATGTTACCGCCCACATTCACATACAACGGGAAGGGGACACAAGAGGGACACATACTGAGGCTCTGGTGCACATAAGCAAAGTAAAACAGACTGAGTAACAGCTTCTTTTCACAAGCCATCAGAACTCTAAGCACTCTCTGAGTGTTGCCCCCGCTCTCACATACCCCCTCATTGGATTGGAGGGTACATGTCTGCAACACTTAATCCAGGTTTTAATGCACTGTAGGCACTTTATGCTGTTTTTATTTAATTATTTTTCATTTTTTTTATATAAAAAAGAGATAAGCACCTTATAACTCTTTTGTGTATGTTTGCGTATTATGTGTCACCATGGGGCAGAGTATTTCACCTCCATGTGTGCTTGCTTTATATATGGAAGTGACAAGTAATTTTGATTCTGATTCTGACATGTCCAAACAGCTGAACTATATCTAAATGTTTTTTCAATTACATGTGCTATACATGGCATGTGATTTTGTGTGTTTTCGATTAAACGAAATCTAACGAAATCCAGATTAAAACACAAACCCAGAGTTTTTGGACTAAAACAGGGTCAGAAGCATTTGCAAAAGTCTCAGTTTACAGTGTTTGGAAAGAATGTGTGACAGGTTGGACATGTTGGGACCCAAGCGCTGACACAAGATGCAAACAAGAAGTGTGGTGAATCAATAGTGCTATTTATTTACAGTGAGGTTGAGCAGGGTAGGGGGAGGGGAGTGCAACAGCGTGCGTGGGGACTTGAGTGCTCGGATGAGTGTGGGAAGCGAGCGGGCAGGCAGGCGGGCAAGCAGGCAGGCAGGCACACAGACGAGTGAACACCTTGAGGGCTAGAGCAGGAACACAGCAAAAATCCCAGTGTATATTGTACTCTTTAAGTGTACATTTAACACCAGTTTCGGTGTCTATATAGGTCCAAGAGTTTGGTGTTCACTGAACACTGTCAAAAGTGTAAATTATATACTCCAAATAAAGAGTTACATTTGAACCCTTACAGTGTGCATTTGTACTCCGTCACTGGTACTTTTAGACACTATTCCAGTGCTTTTCAACACCTGCAGTGTAAACCTAGAACTCCCAGAGATTAAAAGATATACTCTGAGTTAGCGTTTTATAGAACTCTGCAGAGCTTATCATTTTACACTATGAGAATGAGAATATACTCTATAATTGGTGTACACCTAACACTTTTAAAGTGAATTATGATTGCTTCAAGAATATATAATCCACACATTATTTTCTTGAAAACATAATATTATCTTTATTATAATATAATAAACACATTAACATATTAACAAATGTCTTAACATTTTGGACATTTTGTACAGTCGGCTCTTGTTGCAAGGACAACAGTTTTATTTTAGTATAGTCTATACATTACATCATAGGATAAAGAAAAACCAGTGAGATTATCCTTTGGTTGTAAACAAAAAACTATTGACTATTTTCTGTCACTGAAAACTCCCTGACAAAATCCCTCTTTGAATTACTATTGCTCCACTACAGCAAGGAAATAATGTCTGCCGAAACACAAATACTGTAACTTTGGGAGATACAGCCTTCAAAAATCTGAACCTGTCCTTGAAAAAACAATATATGCAGCCTGATAATGTACAACGTGACATCCAGCTAGTGCTGCAGTACTGTCAACAGGTGAAATCTGAAACTGAACCATAAATCAGACATTTCCTACACCAATACATGTACAGGCACCACATACTGGTCATCTCTGTCAAAACCATATGTTGTCTGCAGATCAAATGGCTTAAACAAGTGCAACTCATGAACTTTCAGCAGGGAAATATTTTCAGAATTACCCTGTCTGACATTAAAAGAATGAAAATGTTCTGCAAAACAAAGTGTCTCAAAATCATTTGCCAGAAGAAAACAGTCACCATTAAATTCAACAATGTCTTTTATCTGACTGAATACTGGCAAATCCTCCTCTGTGTTTGAACAAACCAGAAGGCCTGGGCGATACTCTGTCCCAAAACAAGTAATCCAAGAAGTCACATTAACTTCACTGTGTACATCAACCTACAGTTCTTCAGCAATTATTTCACCATTTTCCAAGGCACTGGCCTCAACAGTTTTCACTGGACCACAGTTGATGCTTTTGAATGGCGTAGATTCCCAGTGGTATGCCACAGCCATCTGATGTTTTTTGGCTAATGACTTTGTTATATTCTTAAAATTTTTGATAGTGCTCTTGAAAAACCTGTGTTTCGCTTCAAACCTCACAGCCCAAACATGAAGAATTGGGCCTATTTTTCGGATGCATCTGGGGTAATGAGTCATGAAGTGATGCTTGGGAATCATTCTGCGATGTGGATAAATCTCTTTGAAAAGTTTGTGATGGCCAACAATGAGATGCTTCAAACATACTGTCATGCCATCAGTGATGACAGGAGAAAATATGATGTTCATGATTTGCAGCAGAAGCAGCCTCCAATGAGCATTTCCTTCCTGTACAATATCTCCAAATATCAAGGGCACATTCCGGATCAAGCAAAATGTCTGAATTGCATTGAGACCAATTCCATTTCCAGTCTGCTCTAGGTTGATTCTGGTTGGTCTATTTTTTCGCTCAACAAAGCCATAGTTGTATGAATATATCCGGTTACAAATATCTGTCTTGGATATGATGTTGTTGTCTGAGAGGTAACAAAAAAGCAATTTCAGTTCTAATTGCCCCACTCCTTCCCATATGTCATGCATAATGTCCACTGCATAGTTATCAGAAACATGAAAGTACTGTAGATCATTGAGCAAACCTGTTCGTTTCACTCCAAATGTTGACGGTAGTGAAGGATCTGCCTTCAAGTCATTGAAATGTTGAGCATGCAGTGTTTTATTGCGGAGTGTTATTCTTGGATCGTCATCACTGAAAACTGACTGTGAGGTTTGTTTATCTACCAGACAGAAGTGACAAAAATAGTTTGAGCTGAATGATTCTACATACCCAAGAAGTGAGTGCAAGCCCAAATTGTCCCCTGTCACCTGTGCAATTGTTCCACAAACAGGTCCATTAGAGAAAGGAACTTCCACTCCTGTACACTCAAGGACTTTCAGATCATTTACGAGGGGCTCCAAGATAGCATTAAATCCATACTTTATTACATCCTCTGTATGAAAAAGTGCCAAAAAATGAATATTCATAAGCGCTGAGTTTATCTTTGGAGAAAGATTTCGTAGAATAAAGTATATACTTCCAATCTTATGGATCCCATGCTTTGATCCAAGTGGATTTGCCACTTCAAAATCATCATAGAATATCTGTATTTGAAGAGAGTTTGGTTTTTCAGAGAAGGGGAGGTGATTTTTAAAATAACTTCCATCACAGAAATCTTTGTAAAACCCAGTCTTCTCACAAGGCTGCAACATATGATTATATATCTCCCTGTTGTTGAATATAAACTTCAGCGTTTCCAGCAAAGGAATGTACACAAATTTGTCTGTCACGGGGACCTGATCATATGTGCCAGTTGTTCGATTCCTTCTTGTGTCATACCTCACTCCTAGAGCGACCTCAACAGGTTCTACAAGACCCGATTTCTCACTGAAATGTTTTTTCCATTTTGTCTCAGTGTTCAGTTTGCTGAATGGATTTTCAAGACTCCCAAAATAATCATCAAATTTTGTTCTCATGTCCTCATCATTGGGGAGTAATTTTATAATATCATCTTTGACATTTGAATGCAGTTCCTCTACAAGCTCCTCCATATTAACAACATTTTTTATGACATTAGTAGCCACACCACAGCTTTGAAGCTTTGCAATAAGGGATGCACACATTTCTTGGGTATGTTGCCTGGTCTCATTGAAGCTTTGAGAATTCACTGGTTGCTCTGAAATTGTTGACTCAACTGACATTGTTTGCTCATCAGATACAACAACTGATAGAGTCGGAGTGACTGGTTCATTATCAATTTGATCTACACTCTCAACACTATGCTTGGAGTGGAGATGTTTCCTAAATCCTGAAAAAGTGCAAAATCTGTGACAGCAACCCTGCTGGTCACACACCAGTAGAAACTTCTGCCCAGGATAAAAGGCATGTGAGTGTTTGAGATGGCGTAGCAACTGCTGAATGGTGACAAAAGTGGACTTGCAAACAAAGCATCGATACATCACAACATCAGTTTAGGAGCTTTGCCCTTGAGAGAGCCCGACATCAATATTGTAGATGGTGGTCTGCATGAATGTGTACATGCTGTTTAAAGCCTGGTCATACGAGATGCCAAACACATAATGTGCCTTGAAAAGTTCATCGAAGGCTGACAGGGAAGACTTGGCCTTGCAGGGAAGGAGCTCACCGTCCATTGCGATGTAGTATTCATGGATGCTGTTTCTCGCCATGCCAACTGCCAGGATGTAGGGCTGCCTCCGCTTGTCTGGACCAGAGTGCTCATGTAGGCTGCGACCTGACTGTAACATAAGAATCAAAAGTACAACTACATTATACATTCAATTTTTATGGCTATTTCAGACAGAAATCTTTAATGGCACAGTTGGAGGATTACTTAAAAATGGAAAAGACAATGTATGGACCAGTAAAGCTGATTGGTTAGAAATATGTGCAATTGACTACATTATGTGCCATGTGTGTTTGTTTACATCAGAACAGCGTGTAGTGAGAACAGGAGCCTGGAGGAGAGTAACGTCAGTCCACTACGCAGCGAAAACTGGCGCTGCATTCAGCGGTAGTATAGTATTCCATAGTAGTACCGTTGTGTAGAATTTCTGGTTTAGTAAGAACCGTGACGTTTTGCAACCGCTGGATACCATATTGTGCAATACTAATTTACTGCTGTTTATATTACATATAACAATAACAATTGTTATATGTAACAATTGACCAAAACGTGTGTTTGGAGTGAGGGTTCCACTCTTACACATTGGATTGTTTCAACATGGAAATCAGAACACACTGACCTTATGAAACTTCACTACACGATCCACAGCTTCCCGGATACTGATCTTCACCGTTCCCTTCTTTCCACTTGGTGGCAAAAGGTAGACCAGCAGTAGAATTGCCGCCATGTCACCATCCCAACCTGAGAAAAAGAGAGGAGAGAACCTGATTTCAGTATGAAATGCACCTGATATATGAAATCAATATAAACATCCAAAAGGCTCTTAAAAATAGAAAAAAATATAATGGTGTCACAATAAATACAATAAGACAACATTTGAAAAAAGTGAGCCAGATATACACAGGTTATTCTTTTTTTGTCATTTACCTGGGACCTCATCATCCTCGTCGGGGTTCTCTTCTGCAGACCGAATCAGATAGTCAAGCATGGGTGTCTTACTGAGGGTTTTAGCTTGCTCTATTACTTTTGCCTTCAGGGTTGTTCCCCATTTCTCCAAGAGTTTTGATGAAGTCTCTGCTCCAAATAACAGCTCAAAGTCTTGCAGAATGTATAGGGGGAAAGCAAGTGTAGGCAGTGGTGGTCCTAGCTAGTTTGGCACCCTGGGCAGACCAATGGGGTGCCCCACCCCCCGGCAAAATTTTGGGGGTTACACGGATTTCGACGGCCTTTACAGTTATGTTATGGTTATTTTACACCTGAAAAGTAGCCTACTACACTGCATTTATTATCCTAATGTTTGCATTGTGAACAGTTTTTACTTTGAATTACTGAATACTGTTTATTTTAATAAAATAAACAGTATTCAGTAATCAGATCAGCAATCACTCAACTTATATAAACTCAACTAGCACGTACACAATGATATTCATACCTGGAGAATGCTCATCAGGTGAATCTTCAGCATCATTTTCCTCAGATATGAGCTGAACTTGATGTGAAGTACCAGGCTGTGTGGCTGGGTCCTGGGTAGATCCAGATCCTTCACCCTGGCCACTGGACTGTCCTCCCAAATATTTCAGAATTGCCCCTGAATTTGCATTGAAATATAGTAAGAGTCAAAAAGCATTTAGGATATATAGGACTCAAATCAACCAACCTATAAAAAAACAGTTCTATAAATTGGGGATAGAAATGCCATTAAATGGAGTTGGTAGCCTAAGTAGCCCAATTCATAGCAAACTGGGGGGGGTCCTTGCTATTGGTTGGTTGAGAATCACTGCTAGAGTTTGAGAATCACAGATGCCGCATGGGTTTAAGGTTTGACTTGAGAACAAACAAACAAACACAGGCTACAGCAAGACTTTGACGTTTGCTCAGCTAGCAGTGGGTTAGCTCAGGTAACATTAGTCTCAGCTAATAACGTTACATGTATAAATAAAAACCTAACGTCACCTTTATCTTTTTCCCGTTTTTCCTCCTCTTCTTTCTTCTTTTTTCTGTATTGGAATCCTGACAGCTTTATTCTTTTTCTTTTGGACATAATGCTGCTTGTGTAACACAACTAGTTGTTTATGTTTTGATGCTTGATACGGCGCTAATGATGCAAGCGCAGGTGCCGCCAGGCAGGCTAAAGGCTGATTGGTTGACCATTACACACACGCCGCGTGTGACACGTGACACGCGACACAGCGGTGTGCTGCTCCTGCTGCTCCTCGTGGGGGTGAGCGGGGCGAACATAACGTGGAGAGACTGAATGGTTCATCTCATGTTTTCGGGGCGGCAGCCGCTGCACCATTTGCAGGCAAGGGGGCGCTTTTTTTTTGTGTGTGTGTTTTGGGCTCGCCTGCATTTTTTGTTCTCATCGTTGCTCTTCGCAAAGTGCTGCCCCCAGTAACGTGCCGCCCGGTGCCAGTGCCCCGCTCGCCCCCCCCTTTGACCGCCACTGAGTATAGGTGGACTTGATGATGGTGAAAGTAGGGGGAAATGACCAATTTCACCTAAACAAAGCTGTTTTTGACAGACAATACATTATCAACATAATGTGGACTTACCAGGCCTTCTGTGTCAAGGAACCTTGGGAAAACTGTAAGCACTGTGCTGCATTGCTCAGGATCATGGATCAACTTTTGTCTGTACTGGAAGGTTGCTCTCATTTTCATGAAGATCTGTTCTTTGTCTGTACTGTGCTTCAGTAGGGATATGGCCTCACAACACTGGTCTCCCTCCAGCTGCTGATCTTTTCTCACTTCCCTCGCCAACTCTGGTCCACTGCTCTCTGCGGTTTGAGAGGTCCTTCTCCTCACTCCACTGTTGTTGCCAGAACTGAGTCCTCGCTGTGTGTTTTTTAGTTTCCATGCAATGTAGCCCTCATTGCTCTCTGCATCAAAGAAATGCTCCTAAGTTGAAAATATAAAGAAATTTAAGCATGATTATACACCTAGTGAAAGGAAAATGCATCAAAACATTAATCATTTACCAACAACATTTACAAACAAAACAAATACAGTAAATACAGTCCAAACTTGGCTGTCAATTTCAAGAATGTTGACTGCCTGTACAACACCACCTGTCTATATTACTCATAGGAAACAATAACTTTTATATTGAAATAATTTGAAAAGTTGAAGAACTTCTCAATAAAAAACTTTACTCACATAGCCCTTTTTGGAATAGGGATCTCTTAGGGAAGGGAACAGTGTTACAATCCCCAACGCATATTGTCCATATCCTCTTGTCCTTTGGTGGAGCACTTCTGTAGGTGTAATAGAGAGGTTGCATTGACGGCAAGAAACTCCATCGCATGCATTTGCAATCAAATACTATGAATATGCCTTTAACTAAATCATGCACCTTGAAGCACTTTACATACCCATACTTTTCCAACATATCAGCAACAACAATGTTGACAAGTTCACGGCGTGTTCGGTCCTTCATCTGTCCTTTAGTCGCATATTCTGCAAGTATTTTGTCCCCTCCAGGCTTTTGTTCCAGAACTCTCTCGACAAGCTTGAAAACAAGAAAAATATAAGAAGAAAAGTAAGATCACACCCCACCCCAAAAATATGATGTCAAAAACACATTATTTACATCATAATGAGAAGGAATGTACAAAAAACACCACCTTTTTGGCTTGTGAAGAACTGTCATCAACACGCTGACTCTTTGGGGGGTTCAGAATGCAATCATCGATGCGCTGTCTTTTGGGAGACATCAGAAAAGCATCACTATCCGACGAGTGTGATGATAGTGACAGGGTGTCTGTGCATGAGGATGCAGGAGAGTCTGAAAAGAGGGAACATATCCTTTTCAAAAACACATTTCACATCTGATTTCATTAATTGACCTGCAGTTTCAAATGAGAAGAGGTGAGAGCATGGGAAGACATGGTGAAACTGTGCATATGTGTCTTTCATTTATATACCTTTAATAGACTACAATCAGTTTTGGTGGTTAATGTCGCTACATTACATGGCAATTTAGGCCATAACAGACAGTCTTCTTGGTGGCAACTAAGTGCTGAGGTCCGTATTCTTATCAGTTGATATTTTCCGAAGTAAATGGATCGGTTCTGTAAATAATGAAAAACAAATTCTGCCTAAATGATCAAATTAAATTTAAACAGAAAATTGGTGAGAACCTTATCAACTGTGTGATTAAAAGCCAGTTACAATGGTCAGATATTGATAATGTAAGCCTGAAATGCACAATTTGATCAAATGACCACTTACCACTGACAGAGAGACTGTCAACAATCGTCCACTGGATGTCAGATTTTTCCTCCAGGATGTCGCTGAAGACCTCTTCATCAACCTCTGTTCCAGTGTCATCCAGCAAATATATGTCCTTCTCAGCAGGTATACTGAACTTCATTTTAGCTTTGAACACAGAAAAAAGGATAAATTAAGCTTGGTTGCATTATCGGTCAACTTCGTGTTACAGTAAGAGATTTTTGCACCTAAAATGCAACAACCTGAGAATACAAATTACATGTCAGTAGTATAGTGGATGTAAGTGAACACATAATATGTCTTAATAGCTCTCAATTTGACCAGCTGTTTATTTACCTGAAGGGAGCATATCTTTTTCAGTTAAGAATGGCTGTCCATTACTTCCATCAACAGCCAAAGACAGGTTATTCAATTATGAATGTCCTGGTGACACAATATACAACCTTTAGGCTACCTGCAGCACAGACATTAACTTACCCTCCTTGAGAAATTCTGAGTGAGAGGCTCCATGTAGTTTGACGTACTTCTTCTTTCCTTTATACTGCACTTTGAACAGCATGGCTGTAGGTTTTCCACGACTACAACATAAAGACAGAATTGTGTTAGTGGACACAATAGTGCAAAACCAAGTCTTGTACACAACTTGATTCTATTTCATGACTGGACGCGGTCATGCCAGGAGAAATGGAGAATACACACCCAACATTGCAGAAAGGTACAGGCAACATGAGGTTCAAGGGCTATGCTATGCTAGCTGCGACCTGAGCACACGCTGTCACCCTGCTCACTGCCACGGTCTTCGGTCCTCGTACCCCTCTTGACGGCCGGGTACGAGTCCGACAAGCCCGTTCTTCATTCGGACACTACTTTTCTCCCGTGTTAAATGTGTACAGTGCTAGCAACATATTTTCGGTCTAGAGCCTGTGTGTATTCGAGCGGGAGTCGGAAGCTTTGAAGTAGCTTCAGTGATATTAGCTCAGTGGGAGAGAGCTAATGCTAACAGGCAATTCGTATTTTTCTCTGTTGGATAACCTGGTTCACTATGGCTTACATTACGACCGCAATTAAAATTCTAAAAAGTTTCAACATTTGCAGTGACTTTACAACAGATAGAGTAAGCTAGCTAAACTAAACTGAAGCCACGTTATTGCCTCTTTATGTTACCAAGTCATGTTGGCGTTTTTAATTATTAATGATAGTTATGAGACTTCAAACGTGAAGAATTATTCGATATTCTCGACATTATTCACTTTATAGTTTCTTACCTGCAGTCCGGCAGGGCTGTCGCATGGATGTACTCTCCGTGGGCTGTTGGTAGGGAGAGAGACAGGCTTCAGGAGATCCGGTGCTGCACTGCTCCCACATGAAATGTAACAGCCACCGTGCCAACCAATGAGAGGGCGCAGAGAGCTGATGACAAAATCGAAACCTAAAAATTGATGCGGCTGGGAAAGACTCAATCAACAAATAGACTCCAATAGAGTCCCTCATTGCAATTGAAACACTGCAATTACTCTACTCTGACACTCTACTTGGAAAGAACACCTGAGAGTGATTCTAGTTCAGCCTGAGAGAGTACTTTGTGCTCATTTGACACCAAAGTGTAAAGTTTTTTACTCTGGTCATGAAAACTCTGGGATTTTAACACTTTGGCATTTGCTGTGAAGCAAGGAGCTGTGGCGACTCTGAGACAAGGGGGAAAACACAAGGGAATAAGCCGCACAGGCAAAAAAACCGAACACGAGGAAACAGCAAAAAAACTGAGAGGTTGTGAGGAACATCTACCACTTGGCAGTAGTAATACTCTGGCGACGAGTAGGTCTGAAGCCACAGTTTAAGTACACCACCAGTTTATCAGGAGATTGCCTGCACCTGGCCCAGCCTAGGGAAGAAAAAACCACACCCACACTCACACACACACAGGTTAGGGCACAGAAGGGTATGCAGACAGGGAGAAACACACAAAGAAGGAGGGGCAGGGGGGCTGCACAGCAGCCGATCACGACAGACTGAAGTAACGTAGAAGCTAGGTATAAATGTAGAAACAATTACACATTTTAAAATGAAAACATTCTACCACCGCTAGATGGTGTCACTTGAGAATGTGGCCAGATGGAGTCTGGAGTGCAGTTTGTCTGCAAGCTCTTTTTCAAACATGAGCAATGAGATGCTATTAAGTCTCTCAGTGAGCATTGTAGCTCTGCTGCTGGTTTTAATCCTGTTCACCACTGAAAAAAGGCGCTCCACAGAGCAACTTGTAACAGGCAGTGAAATGAGAATGCTAAGCAAACTGTTCATCTTGGGGAAAACGTCTCTGTCACAAGAGTCTAGGACTTCAATGATGGATGGGAACTGATGTCCCCTGTCCACTTTCCTTTTGATCAGTTTCCTAAATACATTCACTTCACAGTCCTCCAAAGCAAGTCCATAATGCCTGCTCGGTGCATGCAATAAGTCCAGCTGGCAAAACACATCTGATATAGGCAGCAGGGATGCAGAAGCTTTCATTATTCCAAGAGTCATTCTGAAAGCGGTTGTTCAGTTCGATCAGCTGTCTGTCAAGGATCATAATCCACAAGGACTTCAAATCAGAATCACTCCTGATGGGTGCAGACCTGCCCACTGTAGAGGCCACATGCGAGTCAGCAAACTTGGCAGGCAGCTTTCTGTTGCGTACGCCTGCTACATCCCAGTTCTGTACATTGTTTTTCTTCATGATGTCATCAGTTAGACTGATTATTCTCTCGAATTCCCCGTCTAAGTTACTCCTGAAAGCAGCGAAAGTTTCTTTAAGGCCCTCAATCATGTGGATACACTCAGTCACTGACACAGATGGGGACTGTAGGCTTTTTGTCACAAAATCACTTGCACCAAACAGTTTAGAAAAAGCAACAAGAAGAAAAATTAATCTTTTGGTCTGTAGTTGTTGCAGGAGAGACTCTGCATCTATTTTGGTCTGACCTGATCCCTCCGAAAACTCACTCAGTGTTTCTAATATGACATCATGCAATGTTAAAACTCGACTCACAGACTCAGATTTTAAACTCCATCTAATATCCGTGGAGCGCACAAGCTCCAGATGGGGTGCGTTGGGGTGAAGTTCTTCTTGGATTTGTAGAAATCGTGCATGTCTGTTGGCTCCGATCATGAAATGATGCAGTGAATTCAAAACATCAAAAAATGTGGCCACAGTAGGAGACACTTTGGAAGCTGTTGAAAGCACCAGATTAAGACGGTGGGAGTGGCAGTGTACATACACTGCATGGGGAAAAGTTTTTTTGAGCTGCACTTGCACCCCAGCTTTCTCACCGGACATAACTGCTGCTCCGTCAAAACTGAAACCGACACACAATGCAGGATCCAGTTGCAGGGGTGTCAGTACTTCCAAAATCTTTTGTGTGATGCCAGATGATGTCATGTCATCTGTCGCGACAAATCCGACGGCTCTTTTTCTCAGGTTACCGTTATACACATACCTTAAGCAGACAGCAAGTTCTTTCTTTGAGAGATCCTTATATTCGTCAGCTAAAATGGCATAGTATGTGTCTGTCTGTGCATGCAGCTCCGGTTTAATTTTTCGGAGGAGTAGAGATGCTGCAGTTTCAAGGATATCATTCTGAATGTCAGGGCTCATCATTTTTGCGTTGTTTGGAAGCTCATCAAAGCCCTTTTTTATGTCAGGGTCATAATAGCAAATCAATTTGAATAACTCGAGAAATTTTCCTCTATTCAGGCTTTCTGTATCCTCCTTATGACCACACAGTGCAATGCCCTGTTTTGCACAAAACAGCAAAATATCAATGACAACTTTTACATGTGTCCGGTTTCTTTCAATAAGGTCAGGGAAACGCTCTTCTTTATCCTTTGTGACCTGATGTAGGATATCACTGTTTCCAGCTCGCTGTATCTCTATGTAACCTTTATGCCAGGCCACAGCAGAAGAGTGAGCTTTACTTTTTTCATGTTTCACACAAAACTGACCTAGATGTCCCCAGTCTCTCATTCCTATTTTTCTGAATCTGTCCTCCTTAATATCTGTGCTGAAGTGGCGACAAGACTTGCAAAAAACCGCATCCATTTTAATGCTGTACTCCAACCAACTGTAGCGGGCATACCATTTAGCGCAAAAATTCCTCCTCTTTCCACTGACAGCCTCTGTGCAGGGGAAAGCTTGAAGTTTCGGCTGGCATGGAGGCTCGTCCACCGCGGAGAGATCGGTAGTTTCCATGGAAACGTCTGCCAAGTTGCCGTTAGCTGCAGCCTGTGTCGGAGCCGGAGGAGCCGCTGCCGTGGGCCTGCTTGTCGATGGAGAGGAAACATCCTCCTCGGTTGTAGAACTTGACTCCTGGAGGTCAAGTCTTGGTTTTTGAAAATAATTTATCAATGAACTCTGTTTCATTGCTAGCAGCACTCTAGCTACTAACACTTTTATCGCTCCTGCAGTGCTCGCTGGGCAGGGGGTCACAGTCAGGTCACTAGGTTGGTTGCCAGGCGCAGATGTCACAACCCGCTTCGCCTGATTACAATTTTTTATCGACTGATCGAGTTAACATGCCCAGTGCAGGTGTCGCAACGCATCGCCTGGTGGCAATTTTTACAAATTGATCGACTGGTGAGTCAAACATGTTAGGAAAAGCTATATATATAAAATAAAATGCATTCAGTTTTTTGGGTGTGCCAGCTGGCTCTGTGGGTGGCACTGGCACACCCTGGCACACCCGTGGCTACGCCAATGGTTTGGAGTGGCAGAGACTCCAAACTGACACACAGAGAGAAACAAAATGTTGAGCTCTCTTCATCAGGATGATCTTATCAGGCTAATGTGCATTCCCATTTGTCTAAATATACTTGTTACTCCTTTTATTTTCCACAGTATAAATGACTGCTCTCTAATATTTGAAACAGCAGTTGCCAAAGAACAAGAACCCCTTATCACAAATTCTAATTTGCACCAGTCAGAGAGTGTTGTCAAACAGGGACGTCAACCTCTCTTCAAGGAGTCTTCTTTCTCCTTGCTGAGAGCCAGTGCACACACAACACTCACTTTGCTCTTGCTTTAGCTTCATTAGCTTATTAAGTATTGTAACTCTTACTCTGACAAAGGAGTAATTTTAGTCCTAAATTAACTTTCAGCTCAATTTCCCAGAGTGTTTCTGAGAAGCTTGATAAATATGCGCCCTGGTGCTACCTTTATTTTATCCATCCAAATTAGCCTTATATAAAGTGGCTGAGGGAGAGACTACATGGCGCAGAGATGAAGTTTGGCTTGGAAGGCAAACTGGAGAGAGATCCAGCTTGATTGTTCTGTTTGAATAGCAGAAGGACTGCCTCTTCTCCCCCTTGCCCCCTCCATCCTGCCTTGGCAGCTCTGGAGCAGATTCATTACTGCATCCCTGAGACAACTGGTAAACAATTCAGGGAATCTGCAGAGCTCCTCACAGCCTCTTCACACTGGCCACACACACAACACAAACTAAAACCTAAAAATGGACAGCTATGCTCAGCTGTAAACATCTACTCCAGCAAACATAAACACAGATCGGGTCATAATCTTCTCATTTACACAACCTCTGCAGCTTTACAGGAGCTCAGTCAGAGAGTGAAGTGGTGCAGAGGGTGCTGTATAATTATATATGAATTTAGGACTTGCACAAGTCTTCCTGAGGCTAACACTGACCCCACATGCAGGCTTGATGTGTAAAGTCAAGTCATGCATGCATAGGAATACAGCCAATTAATACTCCAGCACAGCTAGCACTGCTTTAAGCACACCATGGTAAACAGGCCATGAAGATAGTTCTGACCTTTATTTGTCCAGGTTTTGAGATTTCTCCCCCAACCTCAGTACAATGAAAGTGAAAAGAATTTTGTTTATGGTGTACACAACATTAAAGATTTTAAAACTAGAGAAGGGCAGTCAGAGGAGTGCAGATCTCTGTCAGGTGGCTAATCGGCCACCTAGGCTGATCACAGCCACTAGACAATTTGTTTAATTCCAGCAGACTGGACACGCTGATAAATGCACTGTTTTGACCACAATTCTCCTCTAAACTAGCTTTGACCTTGGCTGCACTTTGTCTCAGAATCATATGGCCACAGCTTGAAATGGCCCCCCACAGGTTTAGTAAGTAAGGACATACAAAGTGCTTTACACAGGATAAAAGAAATGCAAAATACAATAGAATATAGAATACAATCATTTAAATAACAATTTAAACACAGAAAACAGGACTGCAGTCAATTACAGTCATAAAAACAAAAAGAATAAAAATATAGTCACAATCGTTCGGCAAACGTCTGTGTAAACAGAAGTGTTTTTAGCTGCTTCTTAAAAATGTCCACAGTGGGCGCAGCTCTCAAGTCCTGTGGAAGAGGATTCCACCATCTAGGTGCAACAGACTCAAAGACTCTATCACCTTTAGTTTTGAGCCGGTACGGGTGACAACCAATAGGCCCAGGTCAGCAGACCTCAGTGGCCTGCTGGGAGCATGTACGTGGAGCAGGTCAGACAGATATGCAGGAGCCTGACTATGCAGGGCTCTATAAGTAATAACGAGAAGCCAGTGCAAGGGGTCCAAAACAGGAGTAATATAGCTTGTTTTACTGGACTTGGTCAGCAGCATCGCAGCATTCTGGACCAGCTAGAGGTGGTCTACAGATGCTTTGTTGAGGGTAGTAAAAAGAGCATTGCAATAATCTAGAAGAGAAGAGACAAAGGCATGGATAATCATTTCCAACTCTTAATGGGATACAATGGACCTGAGTTTTGCAATGTTTCTAAGGTGGAAAAAAATGTATGGGTCAAGGACTTGATGTGTTTGTCAAAGTCCATAGCCTGAGCAAAAATAACACAGAGATTTCTCATGTTAGAGCACATGTTAGAGCTGAGGGACCTAATGCTTTCCACATTCATTGCATGGCAGCAGGACAGTGCCTCAGTAATTCTAAAATTAAATTCAAGAATTTCTGGAGCTTGTTGCACCAACTGGTCTTTACCAACCGTAGCCCTGACTGCTAAGTCGTTTTTTGTTAAGACCAGTCTTTATTAAAGACTCTACATCAGTTGCACAAACCAGACTTAAGCCTAGTCTTAACTACGCCCAGTAATAGCCATGTCACTGCAGCTGTGGCTGCACCACTGGCTCATCTTGATCGTGGTCTTGGTTGTGCTGTTGCTGTGGTCCTGTCTGAGGCTACGCCTGTGTCGTGGGCCTTGGTTCCACAGATGCCGTGATCCTGCTTGACGCAACCTTCTATTGTCATTATGATGCGTCGTGCCTCCACTATTAACATATGTATGGGACTCTTATCAACACCTACAATATTTGCACGGAACACCACATGCTATCATAGAGTGCATTTAGTAATTTTACATCTATCACTATTGTTATATGATATGCTATTCTTACCATTATTGCTGTGCTTCTCTTCCCCTCTCTCTTTCTCTCTCTCTCTCTCTTACTGTAATTTAATTGTTATTTACGACATCTATTGCACGCCAGTCTGTCCTGGAAGAGGGATCCCTCCTCAGTCGCTCTTCCTGAGGTTTCTACCATTTTTTCCCCATGTTACAGTTTTTTTGGGGGGGAGTTCTTCCTTAGATGATATGAGGGTCTAAGGACAGAGGTATGTCGTATGCTGTAAAGCCCTCTGAGGCAAACTGTGTTTTATGATAATGGACTTTATAAATAAAATGAATTAAATTGAACACACACACACACACACACACACACACACACACCACTGCATGATCACAATGTTGAGGAAACATTTAACCAAGAGGATCTGAGCAACCTGCCAGTCACATTCCTCTGAGACAGGTTATTCAGATCCATCACACAGTGTCATCTCTTTGAGCAGAATCAAAGTGCTCCCCTGAGAGCTCTCCACTTTGTTCATGTGGAAGGTTAAAACAGCAGTGATCCACAGGAAGAGAGAAGCAATGCAGTTCCAGACAATCTGGAAACAGGGACAGTGTTATCTGTGAGAGTGTGTCAGAGCTCAGTCAGTGCAGCTGAGCTCCTCCCTGCTACACACTACTAGATCAGCCTTACATGTTGTAGAGGGATGGTAGCAGCCACACATATCTGCTGTGTGGAAGAAGGCTATACCGATAAGATTCCCCAGGATTCTGGAAAGTGTTAGGTTATAATTAGGAACGTTTCATTATAAAGCTGCCGAGAGACTTGAACATTGTCAGAATCCTACATAACAAACCAATTTTGTCTTTATACAATATCATCCATGTTATTTAACAAAGAAAAGTGAATACTGTCACAGATATTAACCATGCTAAAGGTTTATGTGGTATCCACTTAAAAGAAATTGAAAACAATTCTGCTTTGTTTCCAAGACATCATGGTTTGTCCATCAGTTTGGCAGACTGCTCAAAATACCAGTGTCAAACCCTTAAAATCAACAAGTACAGATACACTCCAATTTGGCATGACCCAGACTTCCATTGCACAAAACTCCTGTTTACTTTCCATCTTGGCATCAAAAGGGTTTCACTCACCTCCATCACCTATTCCAAAACAACCATTTTATAATCATTCAATACACTAATCCAGAAGCACAGGGGTTGGGAGAGATCACTTTCTTCAGTACCACTAATTGAAATCCATAATTAAATCCAAAATTTACATAACCAATTATACACTGCAACCCTCTCAATTAGTTGCTGGAATTATGACCATCACAGGCTCAAAAAAAAAAAACTAATCTCAAAACTCTACAAACTTATATCTATATCAGATACATCCATAACACTGCCAACCAAAAAAAAGGGACAATGACATGTCTCTGCCTCCCAACCTGGACTTCTGAACAGAAATCAATAAAAAGATCTTCTCTTTGACCACAAATACAAATCTTCAAGTCATACAATACAAAGTATCCAAAGAACACATATCACCCAAGGGAAATTGTTTAAAATGGGATTGGCTAACACAGACATTTGTTCACAATGCACTCTGCCACTTGGGCCTGTCAACCAGTTCAGTCACTTTGAGATAGCAATCACTGAAAAACTCTCCACTATCTTGGACTGCAGAATCTCACCATCCCCATCGCTTTGCTTGCTGTGAGACTTGACACAACTCAACATTCCAACCAGATACAGAAGCCCATCAGTCATTTCTCTATCACCTAGAAAAGTCTTTCAAAATTGGAAATCTAAACAATATTACACAATGGATAAACTCACTTACAGAATACATTTCAATTGAAATAATGTCAGCATAACAAAGAAAACAATATATCAGCCTTTAATGAAACCTGGACTCCATTTATCTCTTTCCTAAACCTCAGTCACAATTAAAAACCAAGCCACATACGTGTCCACAAATTCATTAATTATTTTTATTATTATCATTAATATTATTATTGTTGTTGTTGATGTTGTTGCTGCCATTGCTTCTATTGCTATTGTTAATATCATTATTATAATTACATCTACAACTTACTCATTTAACCGTCTTATGACACACAAATATGCTGTTACTGAGGCCATGGCAATACACTATTCATATTCATACTATTCTCATACTTTGTATTATTATTGCTGCGGTGATGATGGTTGTAATAACAATAGCAATAATTAATATTGTTATTATTATTAGTGGTGGCGATGGTAGTAGTGGTGTTATTATTATTGTTATTATTACCATTATTTTTACTATTATAGCATTGATTATTGGTACTATTGCTACTGCTGCTTCCATTATCACTACCTTTGCTTTTTTTTTTTTTAATTGGTTATGCATCTCTGTTGTCAGATCTTATCTCACTGTACAGCATATACTGCATATGTCCCCCACACGCTCTCTCTGTGTCTCTCTCTACCTCTTTACCATGTAGGATCATTGTTGCTACTATTGTTGTTTATTTATTTAATCATTCATCAGCATTCAGTTGTAGTTCACCTCTGGAGGCTGCAGCTTTGACTTCACCTCACATAGAGAGAGAGAGAGAGAGAGAGAGAGAGAGAGAGAGAGAGAGAGAAAGAGTCAGAGAGTCACAAACACCTTCTAAGGAAAGTAGGTATCCAGCTCCACAGAGCCCTGACACAATCACACAGGCTGGCTTCTTCTTCACACTGCAGTGTTGTCCTTTCCCAGTGTTATGTGGCCACATCAGGTGGCGTCCAGCAAGTAGCCCCAACGGTGGTGCAAGGGGCCGTTCATCGCTGCTTGCAGCTGAGGTGTATTATGCTTTGTTTGTATGGGTCTTATCTTGAGGTCAGAGGTCTAGAGATAAATGTGTAGATGCTTGTACCTATATAAGAGACATGCATGAGTTGTAAGACAGAGATTCACATTGGTCCTGAATCTTCTCCCAGGCAGACCATGGCGCCTGGTGGATGCTGAACTTTGTTGTAATAAATTAATTCGTATGCAACCAAGTCGGTGGCAGCGGCGGTTCCTTCATCGTTTACACATCATTGCTACTTAAGAAACAATGACAGATTTGGCGTCACAAACAGGATCTGTTGTGTCCTGCAGCATTGCCGACAGCTTCAACGCACTCGCTCCCGTGTTACGTCGACTAATAGGGTGAGTATTTCCTCACAAATTAACACGTTGGTTTGTTCGTTGAGGCTGAGGGACTTTTGCTGCTGGGTCACACTGTAAAGATTCTTTGTGCTGGAGTACTGTGATGTGTTGATGTTGGAGTGGCTTCCGTGTCTAAATTTAGTTTTGCATCAGAAGTGTTGCAAAAAGGGGGGTATAGGTACAAGAAGAAGAAATAAGAGATAAAGGAAATATAGTAAAGGAATATTAAAGAGTAAAGAGAAATAAGGAAAAGGGAAAAGAGAATAGAAATAGAAATAAGTAATAGAGAAGAAGAATAAAGAAGAAAAGAAGTAGGTTAAAATTAAAGTCAAAGTGTAGAATAAGTGGAACTATTACGTTTGTGTGCTAAATAACCATGCGAGATTAACGAAGTCAGGGCCCACGACTCTTAACGGTAAGACGTGTGAATTAGTGACTGCGTGATAGTTGACTCTGAGGAATAGTCGAATTGGAGTAAAGGTTTAAAAAACAGTTAAAATAGTCGGCCTGGCGCCAGGCTAAATTAGGACAAGAAAAGAAAAGAGAAAAGAGATAAAGGAATAAAGTGAAGATGAGTGAAAATGGAAGTAATAAAAGAGAAAATAGAAGTTGAAGTTTGAGTAGAATAAGATGAAAAAGGGGCTTAATGAGCCTAAGAGTAAAAAGCGTGCACGCATTATGAGGAAATTTGTTAGTTGATGAGTTGTTTTTGAGAGGCTGGCTGTAAGTGAGAAGTTTTTGGAAAATAAGATAAAATAAAAAGTGAGAGAGCTCAGTTTGGAATAAGTTGACTTAAAGAAAAAAATTAGGATTTAGTGTTTGTGTCTTTGGAAATGTTAGTTGGTTTTGTGTTTTTGTTTGATAGGCGGCTGGTCCGCGCTTGTGTCTGTATCTGGGGGTGTGTGTGTATGAGGTTTTAGTTGTGTGCAGAAGGTTGTGGGATATCCGTGAGCATGTATAATTGATACATATATAAAGTAGAAGTTTATATTAAATATATATATGGTGATTGCATAGAGGAGATTTAGAAAGTTATAAGGAGGGACTTTTATCCCTTCAGTGTTAAAAATTACATGAGCCCTTGTTTTGATAAGTGTCACGGCCCCTGATGTTGGTTAGTGGCAGCGCTCTCTCTCTTTGTTTTTTTGTTTTTTTTCTCCTTTTTCTCATTTTCCGTCGGTAGGCGTGAGTTGGGTGCAGAGGGTGGAGGAGCCAACAGCTGCAGCCACTTGCAATCATCGTTCGCGCCACACGGGTGATTGTCTGCCAGCTGCATCTGATCTGGACCTGCATTTAAGCCAGGCTCAGTCGACCCGTCGGCGTCGGACTGTTCGCTATTCCTAGTCAGTTGTCGTTCACAGTTTACGACTGATCCATGCTATCACCACTGTTGCTAACCGCCTGTCTCTCTGCCTGCAGTTCTGGACAAATCTCCGATCACCGTGTGCTACTCCGACTACCTCAGTGTCATCTCCACCTCATCGATCTCCCTCCTTCTGTCTAACCGCCTGGAATCTCACTTCGGACCCTCTGCCCTCCTCTGTTGGACTCTCGCCTTCTGCACCCTCAATCTCCGCCTGCCTGCCTTCCCCATCCTCTCTCCCTGTTACCCAGATAAGTGGATAGCATAGCCCTTAGCTTTAGTGCTTCGTTCGTCTTGTTACCGGTTAGCGTTTAGTATATTTCTTGTCATAGTCATAGTATTTTACTACATCTTGCACCCGTATGGTGTCTCCTTTTGTTATCTCCACCTGTCGTAGTGTTTGCACCCGTATGGTGTCTCTTTTTGTTATCTCCGCCTACATGATCGTACTTTAGTTTAATAAATGGTTAGAAATAATAATAATTCTAAAGATATTTGAGGTGATTGTTAACTAAACTTAATAATCACAATTTAAATTTAAATTTGGGAGATAGTGGGAGAGTAATATGATCGACTATAAAAGATTTGTGTTGGTTAGTGATTGTAGTTTAGGAAAGACCTTTGGGAAAAAAAATAAATAAATAAATAAAAAGTATGTTGTGCAGAGTAAGTTGACTCTGATATTGGTAGACAATGTGAATAATAAGACACTGTTGTTTTTTGTTCTCTTTTTTAACCATGGTGTATGAGAAACTGGGGAAAAACCTGAGAAGATGGAGTGCATCTGAAATTGTATCCCCCAAAGAGCAGACTGGAAGACCTCTGACCTTGCTTTACAAGGGCCGGGGTCTGCTGATGACAGAGCGTCTAGATTCGGTATCCAGTTTGACCAAGGCCAGTGCGATTTTATCCACAAACTCTTTACACAAATACCTGCATTTATATATATGGAGTACACCCGTCTGTCAGTTGTAGTATATAGGATTGAAAACTAATTTGTAATTTGATAGGTGTGTTTGACAACAACAGTATTATATGAGGACTTAGTAGTGCTGTGTCTTTGCCTTTGTGTTGATAAGCTTCTGGTTTCCTCTGAGGTTGGCAAATTTATTTGGTTGTTGATTTGTTGTGGTAGTATGGTGCCTTTAAGTAATTGTTAATTAGTTTGTTTTGATCTAAAATACAACAGTATAGGGGAGGTGTTATAATGTCATAAATGGATACTAAAACTAAGAAAGTAATTACTCCTGTTGAGGTAGTACAGAAAAATAATCCTCTTGTTAAAGGTATTGCAGAAATTTCGGAAAAATGGAGTAAGCGGTGGCCTGACATTGATCAACCTTGTCCAGTGGAAGGGACCCTTAACCCAGAAGTAATTAAAACAATGCAGGTGCTTGTGGCTACATATAATGCGGTCCAGAAGAAAGGTAAAAAAGGGACAGAAACGTAAGGAAAAAAGAGAAATAGAGTTGGGTATTTTGCAGTTGTTTGGAAATGAGGGACAGAAATTGTTAGCAGTTGCGGAAGAAAGGAGGAAGAGGAGTACAGAAGAAATAGAGAAGAATGTGAAAAAGACAGAAGAGTTAATGGCAGAAATAAACGCACCCTTCTCACACACAGTCTCGGTAAAAAGCCCCCCACCTTATGAGAAGGAGGTACAGTATACTGATGTTTATCCCCAGCTGCCAGTGATCAGTCAGGAGGGTAATTATCATATTATGGATGAGAATGAGCAGATCATAGAGATGGAAAAGGCTAAAACAAACCATAGAAATGTACCCCAACTCTAAACTAAGAAGAAGGCACTTCTGAAAGGTCAGTGTGGACAACGGTCCAAAAAGAAGAAAGTAAAAGATGATACTCAAAGTGGTTCGGATGAGGTCTCTGGCAGGTATGACTTGGCAGTGAGACGGATACTGGCTCAAGCAGAAGGAAGAAGAAGTAGGACATGGAGGAAAATGGGTCCAGGAAAGGACAGCACAACTGAGAGTGAGAATGGAGACAGTGAGTCTGAGGATGAGCATTCTTGGTCTTCTAAGTGTCTCGTCCAGTCAGAATCTAGTTCCAGGGAAGACGAAGAGAGACAGGAGGTTTTGAAAGTTGCCATGAAAAGAATGAACCAATGTCTTGTGGACATAGATAAATCTATTGATCCAGAAATTCAAAAAGCATTGGAGGATGAATTGAAGGAGTTGCGGATACAAGTGACAGAGTTGCGAAAGAGAGATACCTCAAAAGGGTTCACTTGAAAGTATAGCTTACGTTTAAAGAAGAAGGGTAATAAGTCTGATAAGATGTGTCCAGTGATTATTCGGGGACAGAATCTGGAGTACAAGCCCTGGCTGAATACAGACATGTCAGACACACTTGAAAAATTACCTATTCTGCAAGATGGAGCGTATCCTTGGATCTCAAAGCTGGAAGAGGTCTTGGTGGGAACGCAGCCAGCAATGGGAGATATTAAGAGACTTTTAGCTAGTCTTCTAGGGGTCCCAGCGATGGAAGAGATTTTACAGAAAGCAGGACTGAATCGTTATGCGATAACAACAGTCTATGATTCAGAGTTGTTTGCTGCAAGTAGAGGGAGAATGTGGAGAGCACTGAGAGATACATTTCCAACAAATGTGCACCCTGATAATATTCTTATTGAGCCCCTGGGACAGCAGGAAAATCCGAGGGCATATGTGTCGAGGGCTCATCAAGTGTGGAGAAATGTTACAGGAAATGATCCGGTTTTGAATCAAATGGAACAATCAATCTTGCGAGCTAAGATACAGAAAGGGCTGCCCCTACCAGTGAGGAGTAAACTGGCAGAGGTAGTGGGTCTTGGAAAAATGGCAAAGAACATTTATATGGATCAGATAGCGCATCAAGTTGAGTTGTGTCGGAAAAAGGAGCATGATCAGAAAGGACAGGACCAGGAGACTCTGAGGAAACTCAATCAAATACAACTAGTGGCTAATAAGATGTAAGGAGGAAAATTACAAAAGAGTATGGTTTTTGGGCACTGTACTTGTTGGAACAGATTGATTATGTCATAGGAAGGTGTACTATTTGTCTGGAAGTAATGGTTGAGGAGGTATAATGGTTCTCCTGGTTATAGTCCAACTAAGCGAAAGGATGCTCAGCTGGTTGCCAAGTTCTTGTGTCATGAGGTCATAAGCAGGTGGGGACTTCCTGATTGGATATCTTCAGATAATAGCGAAGAGCTCGTGGATAAAACGGTGAGGTTGATTCTGCAAAAATTAGAAATGTTGTTCGAGTGAACTTGCACATGACTCCTCATGAGTTGGCCATAGGAAGACGGATGCCAACTCCTTGTTTGCGTACAAGTGGAAAAGGGGCCAAGTTTGGTTCTTTTGGAAGGTGAAGCATTGTTCCAAAATCCAGGTGATCGACATCTCCATGATTCTTACAGAAGCCATCAGTAGAACTCACAATGGTGAGTCTGTGTCGTACCTGTTCAGCCACGTCCCCTTGTAACAAGTTTAAATGTTACGAAGAGTGAAGTTGAAGTGGTTGAGTATATTCATTTTGAACATTTGCTTACAATGAAGTCTGGACATTTAGTTTCAATGTTATTGTCATCTTATAATATTTTATCGATACCTCTCAACATAAGTAATTTCTTTGGTTTATCTTGTATAATATTTTGATATGTAACACAGCTTCTTAATAATTACTTTAACCACTTTTTACTGTAAATTCAATGAACTAAATACATTTCTCAGTATTAACATGAAGCAAAACAGCTGAACATTTCTTTCCCTCTTTTATCTTTTTTTTTCCTACTGCCGCTCACTCTAAAAAACACAGAATGAGGGCAAATGTAAACAAAACACTGTAATATAAAACATTTTTTAACCACCACATTCATGGAAATAATGCCTCATTGATCCATATTAACATTAGCAGAAGCGGCGCATTTCACTCAATTTATCAGACTAACTTCAGTAAAAGTTACTCACCAGAGGCTCACAGTTCATGTACACGCACACACTCCAGGCACAGGGCACAATACACGGCTCTCATCAGTCCAGGATCCCGCTTTTTTTTTAAGAGACAGGGACATGGGAGTTCAGTAACGTGTAACCTCAACAATTTAGCAATGGATGTGGCTAACGACTGGAGTTAGCGCCGAATGCTAATCAACACAACTCATGTTCTCCTCCGCTTCTGTTGTGAAACACACGGTCCGCTCATCTACCCACGGCAACAAGGGAAGGCTCCACTCTCTGCTCTGACAATAAAAGTAACTTAAACTTAAAATATCTGGCCCTCTCAGACAAAAATCGGCATAGTCCGCAACAGGAAGTTAGCACACACCGCTGCCTCAGAGACCATCCGCAGAGAGAGAAAAAAAACGGAAGCACCCAGGCGAACTCCTCATGTCACCCGAATCTTTTACACTTTCAAAAAGGCACATTCACCACACTTAAAATGAAATAAAATACTCTTTTAAAAACAAATAAATGAACTTGTGTGTGTTGATCTTTTTAATCTATTTATTAACATATTTATGATTTTTAACCACAAATCCTATTTATTCATTTTATGCAAGACTGTAACTTATCTGTCACAGGAAAAATATGAATTTGTTAATTTATTGGTCTAATTAATCAACTGGTGAACTGGACTGTTAATAAGGCCTGGTAACCTGGGTTACACAGTGCTTTTGAACTGTGTTGTAATGTAGACTGTTTTAATATGTTTCTTCAAACCAGGATGTTTTTTGGATCCGTGTGCATCTTTTTGTTAATGTGCAGTGCACCTGCACCTGTATTGGTAGATAGAGATTTTATTCTCCTGCATATTTGCACTATTTATAAGGGTGTAACGAAACTCAGGATTGTTACTACAGTGCTTTTGAACTGTGTTTGGACTCTTTTAAAATGTCCACACCAGTCTGCATCTTTTTGTTTGTGTGCAGTCTACAGTACAGTATTGGTATCATCCAGTATCATCCTCCTGCATATTTGCTGGAATGTTGCATTTAATGTTTAAATAAACATATTTTACTGAACTAGTACTATATATATTTGTATTACATATAGGCATAATAGAAAAGTTTTAGTTGCCATAACTTCTCATGTTTGAGAGTATTTATAAGTACAACTCAAAATGTTGAGTTTTGATGCATTTGAAAGGTAACTTATCTGAAACAAAAATAATTATTGAGACTGCTGAATTTTAAGTGTTTAAAAAATCTAAATTTGAAGTTATCTCAAAGTTAATGTATAAGTTATCTCAACAAAAGATAATGTGTTGGCTTAAATTTATGTAGTTTTCTTCAAAACTTGAGAGTTTTAGTTGGACTCAAAACGCAAAAAACTATTGCAGCCAGTTACCTAGAATTTTTGAGTTATTATAGGCCACTTTTTTTTACGGTGTACTATTTCTCCTGTACTTTCTGGTCAACTGCTACCTCTGCCTACTTTAAGCTACAGTAACCATTTTAATGTCAAAATATTATGCTCTTCAAGGACATTTATGCCTCTCATTTTATTTTCTACATTTTATGCCTAAAATATTAAATATTGATTATTGATTTGATTTCAGTTGACATAAACTTCTTCCAATGACGCTAACGTCTTCACTTTAAAGCTGTTCAGCTTTCATTCTGCCAGTTTTTCAGATATTTCCGTTAATTTGTAAAACATCTCTGCATTTCCAATACATTTATGCATTTTCAGCAATAAATTCATGCATTTTCAAACATGCTCTCAAACTGATTTCAGCTATTAGCATCCATGCGCATGTTCCACAGGCAATGAATTTTCTAGTTAGTGTGGAAGCACAAGCATCCACACTATTGTTATCCAAATCTTTATTAGTGTGGATGCTTGTGCATCCAAACTATTGTTATCCAAATCTTATTCTTATTTAACCTTCCGTACTTTTTTCGCTGGCTAACTAGTTCTGCATACTTTGTGCTATTTAAACCATTCAACTATCAGAATGTTCAGGACATTATTGCTATGACTTTTCTCATTTCTACTCTTTATACTTTTTAAAATGTTAAGCTTTTTTTTTCCCATTTAAATGATTGGGAAAATTTTTCAAATTCTCTTTAACCCACTCCACTTTCAAAGTCTACTGCTTCCGCATACTTTCAGCTGGAGACTCCATTTCACTGTTTAACAGGTCAAAAGGCCTCCTCTAAGTGCCCCAACATTATCATCTTTTAAGGTTAAATTGAAAACAGTCCTTTTAAGCCATGCATTCCAGTAGCCTGGTTCAACTATTTTATCTCATATTTTATTTTTATTTTATTTATTTTATAAGTTTTAACTGAGGTGTGGCTTTACTTTTACTGTTTTATTGCTTTATCCATTATGCTGTTTTATTTTATCTGTTTCTTTTATTCCTCAACTTAATTATTATTTTCTGAGGGTTTTATTGTTAGTTTTAATGCATTTCATTCACTTTTTTATGTTTTATGGTTGTAACTTTCACCCCAAACTTTTATTCCGCTCCCACCTGGAATAAAATGTGCTATATAAATAAAATTTCTCTTGCTTTGCATGAGCCTCAGCTGTTGCTGCAATGAAAACAGTCAGAAATAGTAACAAATTCAAAACTCTTCATCATTACGGCTGAGAACAAAAACTGTTGTAAAAGTAAAGAGGGGTGGAAATCACAAATGACTTTCATTCATTCATTAGCCATGACCACTTATCCTCTTAAGAGTCACAGTATGCTGGAGTCTAACCCAGCTGTCATTGGGCAAGAGGCGGGGTATACACTGGACAGGTCACCACACTATCACAGGGCTGACACAGTGAGACTAGAGTCAAAGGACAGGGTTGGTAATGATTTAAAGTAGTTTATGAAAGAGTTCCATTTCTGTGTAAATTTATTAGCGCTGCCTTTCACTGTTCAACTTATCTTCTCTAGTTGAAGCCACAAAGAAATAGATGAGGGTTTAAGAGATTTCCACAGGAGTAAAATGCAACGTCTTGCCAAAAGGGAAGTAAAGGCTAGTATTTTTGATAGTGAAGAGTTAATTTGAAGTTGTTCAGATGATATACCTTAAAAGATCTATCTTTATCTGGGCTCCTAGAACCTTTGTTAGAATCATATAAAAGTCAGGAACTGGAATGTATTGCTGGGGAGAGGGATGCCTTGAGTGTTCTGCTCAGCCTGTTGCTGGATGTATGGATGGTGTGGCATCTGTCACATTGGTCCGCAATATTAGGATGAAGTTAAGATAATCAAGATTTACTGAAATGAAATCTCTGTAATACCTTGAACTGTATAAGCTGCAACCTGGCACAAGGAGTAAATGAGCATACTTTATGCACAGCTTTATTCCTACGGAGCCCCTTAAGGGACATGGGGGAGAGAAAAAAATTGATGGGTGAAAAAAAAAATAAGGACGAACAAAAAAAAACATAAACAAAACTTCGCAATAATTTTGCGAGATCTCGCAAAGTTTTGTTTATGTTTTTTTCCTTTTAAAGCAGTGTCAGTGAACCGGAACTAAAACAGACACAATGGAGCGCACCATGGCAAGTGTATCCGTCTGCGGCAGTGCCGTGTAGTGGGCAACATGGAGCGCATCCATGAGCACACCACATCACCCGTGGGAGAGGTTTATTGAGTTGCAATTATGGAGGATGATTTGGAGCGGTTCTTGCTCTCAAGAGAGGTCCCAAAAAAGGACATTACGCGGATGAAGAGAGACAAGGTGGGTATAAAATTCATTCAATAACTTGTGGCTAACAAAGTTAGCGTTAATGCTATGCTATCTTAAGCTAATGTTAGTAACGTTTGTAGAAACGTAGAGTAACGTTAGAGTTCTCAACGGGCCTGACAATTAAACTGATCCGTGAGTGTTGAAGCCCGGATCCGACTCGGCCCGACTTACTAAAAGTACTCAACGGCCTGAACTTGACCCAATAGAAATAAAAATAAAACAAATAAAATGCGCCTGACCTGATGCGTCATTGTTGCATTTTAATATAGGGCAGGCATAATTGATAGCCTAATAACAGTGATGACATGACATGATGAAACTTGAATAAAGAACAAAACTGGTTGGCTGGTCGTGCATACTGTAGACTATAGAGGCTGGTCTGGTAAATACTCATATCAGGAAACTGTATCGTCGTGACCAGCTGGTTAACGTTCCTTGCCAGTGATTTATCATAGTATAACGTTAGAGAAATGAATATAGCCTACACGTTTTGTGGTACAGGTGGCTTAAAGAGCTGGGCTTGTCCTAGTGAGCTTTGCGTAAAAAGTAATTTAGCAAAGCAACTCTTGCCAGTGGTCACAGTTGAATGGGACCAGTGAACAGAGACATTATAACACATTCCAATCTTCATTTGCAGATTATTTTATTAATGACCTAAACAAAACCAAAACTACTTAAAAATAACTGGATAAAGCTCTCTGACAGAGCACTGTCTTTTACTTTATTAGCATGATTACCTTTCTGAAACATACATAAGTAAATAAATAAATAAATACATGTGAATAAATAAATGGGATGACACTTGCAGGGCTAAACTAGATTTCTGACTCATAGAAATAGACATAATGGAATTTGTGTGAAGTAGGCCAGCTTTCTATCTGGCATCTCTATGTACAATCTTTTACTGTACTTACTGTAAGACCAGCTATGTCCAGTAGCTGGTTACCGCTGAAACACTGCACTGACACTATTATCTCTTTCTCTCTCTCTCTCTCATATTTGCAGGTTGACAAGGCAGTGTTGCGCATCATGACTGATGAACAAATGACAAAATACATAATGTCATATGGTGACTGAGTAGCTGTCCTATCTTTCTGTGAACAAACACAGTGCAGCACCAATAAAGAGACTCTTTTACAGAGATTAAAAGCTAAAATAGGGGCACGGAAAATGAAATCAAAGACAAAAGGAGCACTGTGTGGTACCCCAGATAAACCCCAAAATACCATGGCCAGACAAAGAATTACTGCAGGAGAGAAGACTTCAAGGAAGGTTGAAATTGGATGGCTTCATTTTGGCAGTAATGGATACAATCAAGTACGGACCAGCAATGGTGGAGGCACAAGACATGCTACATTGGAAAAAACAACAACTGTTGCTCAGGTCATGGAATTAGGAAAGGACCTATTTTTTCCTGATGGGCACTCCACAAAAGGGCCAGCTGCCAGACTTCACGTTTGACAGCTGTGATTTTAAAAAAAACAAGATTCCCATGGATAACACTGTTGGCCAAATGTATGAACAAACTAAACTGAAGCTACTCAGATTTTACATTTGCACAAAAGAGGGAGCTTCAACAGATCACCCCTCATCTGAAGAAAATGAGCTGCTTGAAGATGAAGAAAATGAGCTGCTTGAAGATCGATCTCACATTGGTTCAGATGATTCCATCACAGATCTGCAGGAATGTTCACATTCATCTGACAGTGACAGAAGCACCCAGGTTTGTGGAAATATATTCGTAACAAATAAAATAATGATACTAACAAAGACAGATGTAAAGAATTTGCTCAAAGATTACTCTTCAGTCAATAACTTTATTACAACTTTCTATCTACATATACCAGCAACCCTGTAGGATGTGTGTGTGTGTTTGTTTTTGTTGAAACTTAATAAATTTATCTTTGAATATTTTTTTTAAATTTTTGGATCAGTGTATATGTACAAACAAGGCTTTCTGTGTTGTATTAACACATTGGATGACTGTGGTACACGCCTTCTTTCTCACAACATATCACCTATATGTACATGTTTGCTGCCAATGCATCATAGAGACTGATGTAAGACAATATAAAAATTATGGCCAAGTTGTCCTTTATTCTTAAGGGATAGTTCAACATTTTGGCAAATTTGCCTATTGCTGTAATCCCTATAGTTATATGAGTAGGTACATTCCATTTAATTGTCAGCGCCTGTTGTTTTTAGAGCCGTGAGACAGGCGCGTGTTGCTTAGTGAACACAATGGAGGTGCACTAAACATGCGCTGTTTGAAATCAGTCCGCACAGCAGTATGTCTGGAATGTTCCGGCTATGCATTTGGCATGAAAACAACTCTGTCTCGTAATGTTCATTATTTAATAGCGTTGTGAATGTGCAGGTCACAACTTGCCCATTAAGAGTGTTTTGGAGTTGTTGGATGGTGTATTTGATTAGTTTTGAGGAACGTAGTGTTCGTTCACCTCCATTGTGTTCACTGAGCAGCATGCGTCTCTGCTGCATGGCTCTCAAAACAACAGGCACTGATAAATAAAGGGAATAGACCTACTCATATGACTATAGGGATTATTGCAATAGGCCAATTTGCCAGCATGTTCAACCATCTCTTTAATAGACTTTGTGTTTTGATATGTATTTTTACACAGCATGTAATATTAAATGTGGAGCATGTGTTCTGCTGTTACTGCTGACAACATTAAAACCTTCTGTCTTTGATCTGTTTTCAGATGTAAGCAAGATCAAAAAAGAGAAGGGCAATATCTGAGACTGAGACAGCACAAGGTCCAGGTCCATCACACCCCTTTCATCCCCAACAGACATTAAAAATAGTCACATTGGCCAAAGGCAGGACACAAAGACAAGTGAGGATAGTTTACCGGAGCCCTTGTTTGACGAGGCAGATACACTTGTATGGAATCCAGAGGATGACCTTGGTGGGGAGGAGATCGTGGTTATAAAACGGAATGATGTTGAGGAGGAAGAGGATGTCACACAGGTAATGTTTTATTTAGAATTTCTATATGAAAATATTTTTCTTGAACTTTCATTTCCAATGTTTAGTGGTGTGTCATGCACAACTTGTATTAAAAACAAATAACCATTGTTATCTTTAGTGAAAGTGGAAGTCAGTTGAGTCCTTTTGACCTAATTCCTGGAATTGTGCAGCAATTGTAACTCTGACTTATGACTTTATTATACTGTTCTGTCTCTGAAATTTAAGACGTTTGCCTTTTTCATTTCTCAAAACCTAAGTGGACTTTTTACATGCTATCTCTGGAGTGTTCCTGATTTTGACTAGAAGTTACACTGATGTAGAAGAGTCATTTAGAAAGACTTTTATAAATAATAGTCTGCAATGACAACATAAATTTTAGGGTTAATGTGTCTGCTGTCATTTATTGTATTCTTCAGAGCGCTGAGGTGAGTGGAGCACCTATGCAGGATATACAGCTCCTATTGCCTTCATATGATGGCCTGCCTACACTGGGTGAGCAGCAGTCCATACATGAGGAGGCAGTGCAAACTGCCCAGGTAAGACACACCACTTCAAGCAACTCTGATGTTGTCAGGGTTAACTTGTATTGGGGTACGAGATCACAAATTTTGAATAGAAAGCAGTTTGAGAAGGGGTGCAGTTTGTAACAGGGTCTCATGACAAGATGGTTGAGTTGAGAGTTGCTTTATGAGAAACATAGGACCCAAAACTATTTTAACCTTGGCACAAACATGCCAAAAGCTCGGATACTTTGGCCTCTGCTTTATTTATTGACCACTCTGTTTTTTTATGTGTGTGTTTTGTTCTTCTAGCAGGATAGTGGGCTGAATTTCGATTTTCCCTCAGATTCAAGCAGCCAGTTTTCATCATCAACATCAGCCAGCAACCCAGGAAATCCACAGACCACACAACGTGCTTCAATTTGCAGGATAAAGGTTGTCGATGATCTTTTGGCTGTATTTATGGACAGCAGCATCATGAATATGACTTTAAAGATGGACTTTGTAAATGAAAAAGCCACTGATGATGCTGGAGTGTCAAGGGAGGTGTACACAGCCTTCTGGGAGCAATTTCTTGAACAGTGTGAAGGGGAAACAGAGCGAGTTCCAAGGCTTAGGCCAGAGTTCTGTGAGGCTGAATGGCAAGCGGTTGGACGCATTTGGGTGAAAGGATTTGTAGACCATGGTGTCATGCCAGTGAAGCTATCGATGGCTTTCATTTTAGCATGCATCAATGGAATCGACTCTGTTGATACAGACAACATGGCCGCCGTGGGGTGAAGTGTGTCTCAAAGCTCTGGTCTGCTGGCTTAGTTATTTGTCAGTGGTGCCCATGTGTGCATGAAAAGCTACTTCATCTCAACGGTAACGTAAAGGACTATCTGGGTCTGTCACTTTATCACAAGCAGAGGCATATTTAAGGACTAATCACTCAATTCTTCAGGGTCAAACAGCTGCTCCTTTGTCTTCCCAAGGAATCAGGAGTCTGCCGTTTTCCTATCCATTACTGATGGGATGCAACAAATTCAAGCTGAACTAAGGGGGATGAGAACAATCAAAACTGACCTAATCACACATTTTGATGCCAAAATTGAACGCATCGAAGGGAGTCTTAACAAGATACACGTCTCATTATCCACACTCGGAGACCAAGTCTCCGACCTGGAGCGGAGGGTCGGCACAAACGAGGATGATTTACAGGACATCATTCAGCGTGTCAAAATGCTTGAAAAAGACAACGCATACCTGAAACAACAAGCCGAAGATGCCGAAAACCGAAGTCGGGCCTCCAATCTCCGTTTCATCCATATCCCTGAGAACGCGGAGGGCAATAATATCCTTGGATTTATTAAACACCTGACTGTCCAGCTTTTTGGTCAGACCAACTTCCCCACTCCACCCAGCATTGAACGGGCACATCGCTCCCCAACTTTCACCAGACAAAGCTCCAATGCTGGTCCGAGGCCGATCCTGGTTAAATTCTCCCACTTCCAGGATAAGCCAGGATCCTGAGGCTCTCCAGGGAAAAGAGGGAGCTCCTGTTCAATGGATCTCGAGTCCACATATTTCCGGACTTCAGCGCCAGCCTCGTTCAGAAGCATCGGGAATTCGATCCACACAAGAAGAAACTACGTGACATGGACCTCAAATACTCTCTTCTTTTTCCCTGCACACTTAAAGTAATCCATGAGGGTAAGACGAGACTTTTTCGCACTCCTGATGAAGTTGATGTTTTCCTTAGAGACTTCTCTGCTACCTCACCGTAATATTGAACTTATAAAATGACAGTCCTTTTGCTGTAATGACACTTATTTCTCTTTGAACTAAACATATTACATTGCTGGTTGTTGTAACTTATTTTCAGCAGGCTTATTGCCGTCATGAACTTTGATTTTGTCCTCAACCAGCATGAATACATGGTATACCCGGTTTAATGTCTCCTTTATTTGCCGCAAATAGAGACGTAAGCAGGGGAGTGAAAGCGACTCATAAAACTCATGGGCAATGAGGAAGGAAGGTAATGAATTAAGTGTAATGGTTGTAATGTTAATTGAATAGAAATCAGAATTGAAAAAGAAGAGGAAAGAAGGAGAGAAAGAAAAAAAGAAGGAAGGAAAAGAGGAGGAAGGGAGAGAGAGGGGAGGGGAGGAGGAGGGAGGAAAAGGAAGGAAAAAGAAAGAAAATAGGGAAAAAAAATTAATTGGAAAACATGTTATTTGACTTTTTTTTTTTAACTATTGCTATAGTTCCTAAGCTAAATAATAAGCAGCTATTTACTTTTCAATATGACTGTACAGTAATTTACTTTTTAACTCTAAGACTGCTTACAATCTTCTTAGTTTTTTTTTTTAATCCTCCCTCTTTCTCTTTTCTTTCCCTTTTTTTTTTTTTTTAACTATTGCTATAGTTCCTAAGCTAAATAATAAGCAGCTATTTACTTTTCAATATGACTGTACAGTAATTTATTTTTTAACTCTAAGACTGCTTACAACCTTCTTTTTTGTTTTTTTTTAATCCTCCCTCTTTCTCTTTTCTTTCTTTTTTTTTTTCTCTCTCCCCTCCAATTATTTCCTCTCACTCCATCCGTGTAACACAGCCTGTGAACGTGCCGTATGCTCCTCCTACTTTTTATTTTATATGTGTATATTTGTTTGGGTGTGTGTATGTGTTTTTTTGTTGTTGTTTTGTTTGTGTTTCACTTGGCTCTCACTCTCCCTGCCCCCACCACTCATTGGTCACCTTCATTATATGCCTTTTTGAACCATAATTGAAACCATCAAAGGACTTAAAGTTATCCGTTTAAATATAAGAAGTCTTCTCCCCAAAATTGATCTTCTTAGAGTCTGGGTTATACAGCATCATCCTGATGTGCTCACCTTTTCAGAAACTTAGTAACATAGTAATATTAGTGACTCTGAGGTCAATTTGGACAATTATACACTGTACAGAGCCGATAGAGGAAGTAGAGGAGGAGGAGTGGCAATATATATATCCTCACGCTTTGCTTCAGAGCTTACCACACCCAAACTAACTCCTCGGTTCTTTGAAGGCATATTTGTTAAATTAATGCTTCATGCAAATAAACATTTGATCATTGGAAGCATTTATAGGCCCCCACCTGTCCTTCCTGAATCAACTAAATGTATACTATCTACTATTACTTCCTTTGAATACCCTAGTGAACTAATTATCCTTGGAGATTTCAATATCAATTGGCTGGATCGTTCTTCCACAGATGACAAAAATCTTTTCAAAAGTATTAATTTAACTCAAGTGATAAGTGAGCCTACCAGAGAAAACCCCAGATCAAAAACACTTATTGATTGGATTCTTGTTACGCACCCAGAAAGGATTATTAAATCTGGGGTTCTCTCTGATTGCTTTAGCGACCACTCAGCTGTCTTCTGTGTATGGAAGATCCATTTTCCCAGATCCCCACCAAAATGTATTAGAATAAGACAATGTAAGAATATCAATATTGACAGGTTCATATATGATGTAATCAATATAAATTGGGAACGATTTCAACTTATACCTTATGTTGAAGATGCTTGGAATTTTCTCTTTTCTGAATTTGTAAAAATTATTGACATACATGCCCCTTGGAGAGAGTCAAGGTTAAAGGCAGACATCTACCTTGGATCACTTCAGAACTGATAACTCTTTTTAAGCAAGGGAGCAGGGATGCAGTCTGGCGAAAATATAGGACAAGTAAAGATCTTGCTGAGTGGGAAAAATATAAAACTTTAAGAAATCAATGTAAAACAAAGACACGGAATGCAAAATCAAATTATTACAAGAATCGTCTTTCTGAGGACTTTCACAACCCAAAAGAGTTCTGGAATAGAATAAATACGATTCTCAATAAATCTGATAAAAACACCCACATCCGAGTTGATAATAACATTCTTCAAGATCCTTGTCTTGTGTCTGATGCCTTTAACAAGCACTTCTCCTCCATGGGCAGTTCCTTTAAGTTTGATCAATATAGAATTTCTAATACCTATAACAACCTAGCTCCTAATGGCTCTTTTTCATTTAGAAAAATCACCTATTTCACCTGTAGAGGTCCAAATGGTCATTAATACATTAAAGAAAGATTGTGGCCCTGGACCAGATGGCCTGGAGACTAAGTTTATCAAACTAGCCTCTCATGTGCTAATCTACCCACTTGCAGACTTATTTAACCTGTCATTATTTACTAGTGCACTCCCATTATCTTGGAAATGTGCCAAGGTCACCCCAATTTTTAAAGGGGGTGACCCGCTTGATCTTAACAATTATCGCCCAACTAGTATTATTAGTTCTGTTGTTAAGATTTTTGAAAAATGAGTTTTTAATCAATTGTCTCAACACATCTCTGACTATAATATTTTGTCTCCATGCCAATCGGGCTTTAGACCCAACCACTCCACAACCACAGCTTTACTTAAATTTACTAGTGATGTGCTATCAGCACTAGACAGTGATAAATTCACTGGTGCAGTCTTTTTAGATTTGAGCAAAGCTTTTGATATTGTAGATCATTACCTGTTGCTGGACAAACTATATACAATAGGACTGTCTCGTCATGCTTTACTGTGGTTCAACTCCTACTTACATAATAGACGTCAATGTGTGAATTCTGGAGGAAGTCAATCTGATTATCTAATCATAGAAAGGGGTGTTCCACAAGGGTCATCTTTAGGGCTACTTTTGTTCTCCATATTTATTAATGATCTTCCTTTATCCTCTTCTGGCTGTCATACTCAACTGTATGCCGATGATACAGTCCTCTACACATCAAGCACCTATATATCAGAAATTGAAACACGCTTGCAGTCTGAATTTATTAATGTACAGGACTGGCTCAGCCATAACAGATTATCATTAAACAAAAAGAAGACAAGTCTTATGTTGTTTGGTACCAGTCATAAATTAGCACATCACTCTGCTGAATTGAATGTTTGCTTTAACGATGGTATCCCTCTTGAAAAAGTGGACACATTCAAATACCTGGGTCTTTGGATCGACACTACATTAACATTTAAGCCACACATGGAATCTGTAGTAAATAGAATAAATCGTAATCTCAACATACTTTATCGTTCCAAAAACTGTTTCACTCCTCAAGTAAGGAAAAGAATCTCTACCCAACTGCTACTACCGATAATGGACTACGCTGACACCATATACCAAAATACATCATAGAAATACTTACACTCTCTTGATGTTGCATTTAACAGTATTTGTAGATTTGTGTTAAGATGTCCCTACAGAACCCATCACTGTATCATGTATCAAACCCTTGACTGGCTTCCACTTAACAGTAGGCGACGATTTCATTGGCTACAGTTTATTTATAAATGTCCATCCATCCATCCATTTTCTTCCGCTTATCCGGGGTCGGGTCGCGGGGGCAGCAGCCTAAGCAGGGAAACCCAGACTTCCCTCTCCCCGGCCACTTCATCCAGCTCTTCCCGGGGGACCCCGAGGCGTTCCCAGGCCAGCTGAGAGACGTAGTCTCTCCAGCGTGTCCTGGGTCTTCCCCGGGGCCTCCTACCGGTGGGACGTGCCCTGAACACCTCACCAGGGAGGCGTCCTGGAGGCATCCTAATTAGATGCCCGAGCCACCTCATCTGGCTCTTCTCAATGCGGAGGAGCAGCGGCTCTACTCCGAGCTCCTCCCGGATGACCGAGCTTCTCACCCTATCCCTAAGGGAGAGCCCAGCCACCCTACGGAGGAAACTCATTTCGCCGCTTGTACCCGCGATCTAGTTCTTTCGGTCACTACCCAAAGCTCGTGACCATAGGTGAGTGTAGGAACGAAGATCGACTGGTAAATCGAGAGCTTTGCCTTTCGGCTCAGCTCCCTCTTCACCAAGACAGACCGGTGCAGAGTCCGCATTACTGCAGACGCCGCACCGATCCGCCTGTCGATCTCCCGTTCCATCCTTCCCTCACTCGTGAACAAGACCCCGAGGTACTTAAACTCCTCCACTTGGGGCAGGACTTCATCCCCGATCGGAGGGGGCACGCCACCCTTTTCCGGCTGAGAACCATGGTCTCGGATTTGGAGGTGCTGATTTTCATTCCAGCCGCTTCACACTCGGCTGCGAACCGATCCAGTGAGAGCTGAAGGTCGCGGCCCGATGAAGCCAACAGGACCACATCATCTGCAAAGAGCAGAGACCTAATCCTGAGGTCACCAAACCGGACCCCCTCAACACCCTGGCTGCGCCTAGAAATTCTGTCCATAAAAGTTATGAACAGAATCGGTGACAAAGGGCAGCCCTGGCGGAGTCCAACCCTCACCGGAAACGAGTTCGACTTACTGCCGGCAATGCGGACCAAGCTCCGGCACCGGTCATACAGGGAACGGACAGCCCGTATCAGGGAGTCCGAAACCCCATATTCCCGGAGAACCCCCCACAGGACTCCCCGAGGGACACGGTCGAATGCCTTCTCCAAGTCCACAAAGCACATGTGGACTGGTTGGGCAAACTCCCAAGCACCCTCAAGGATCCTGCCAAGGGTCCAGAGCTGGTCCACAGTTCCACGACCGGGGCGAAAACCGCATTGCTCCTCCTGAATCCGGGGTTCGACTATCCGGCGGACCCTCCTCTCTAGTACCCCCGAATAGACCTTACCAGGGAGGCTGAGGAGTGTGATCCCCCTGTAGTTGGAACACACCCTCCGGTCCCCCTTCTTAAAAAGAGGGACCACCACCCCAGTCTGCTAGTCCAAGGGCACTGCCCCCAATGTCCACGCAATGTTGCAGAGTCGTGTCAGCCACGACAGCCCCACAACATCCAGGGCCTTGAGGAACTCTGGGCGGACCTCGTCCACCCCCGGGGCCCTGCCACCGAGGAGCTTTTTGACCACCTCGGTAACCTCAGCCCCAGAGATAGAGGAGCCCACCCCCGGGTCCCCAGGCCCTGCTTCCCCAACGGAAGGCGCGTGTCGGTGGGATTGAGGAGGTCTTCGAAGTATTCCTTCCACCGATCCACAACGTCCCGAGTCGAGGTCAGCAGTGCCCCGTCGCCACCATACACAGTGTTGACGGAGCACTGCTTCCCCCTCCTGAGATGCCGGATGGTGGTCCAGAACCTCTTCGAAGCCGTCCGGAAGTCGTTTTCCATGGCCTCGCCGAACTCCTCCCATGCCCGGGTTTTCGCCTCGGTGACCGCCGCCGCACTCCGCTTGGCCTGTCGGTACCTGTCTGCTGCCTCCGGAGTCCCACAGGCCAAGAAGACCCGATAGGACTCCTTCTTCAGCTTGACGGCACCCCTTACCGCCCCTTACCCTTATTTATAAATGTGTCCACTTTAATTATCCACTGTACCTAAAACAATATTTAGTCCCCTACCGACCATCTTACTCTGTCAGACACTCACATCAGCTGTTTTTTTCTGTCCCAAGAACCTCAAAAGAAATTGGTAGACATGCTTTCATACATAAAGCCCCCTCTGACTGGAATAATTTACCGCCATCTATTAGATCTGTCACTTCCCTCCATCTGTTTAAGACTTCACTATTATCCTTGTTTCAGACCCCCTGCTGTTGTTATTAGTTGTTTTTTTCTTTTTTACTAATTAATTAACTATTATTACTATTTCCTTTTATTTATTTATTTATTTATTTATTTATTTATTATTATAATTTTTTTTTTTTACCTTCTTTTTTTTTTTGCCCTTGTGATCGGATTAGGGGCTGATGGGGTATGGTGGGGCGGGCGGGAGGGATTCGGGAGCTGTTGTGCACACTGTAAGTGTATGTTTTGTGCTGTGTGTAAGTGATTGTATTGTATTGTTTGATTGTTTTGATGTATAGGACCCCCTGGAAGACGAGATGATGCATCTCAAGGGGTTATCCCTTAATAAAATTTGTTGTAAATTTGTTGTAAATACAGACATCTTGATGTCATCGTTTCTCAACCACCTACTTCCCCATCAAGAGATCAGCTGTTGAGAAGGCTCTCCAGGGCACAATGGAGGAAAGTGATCAAGAGGACTTGCTCGACCTTTTCACACGGATGGGTTCCCATTTCCTACCTCCAAAGAACAGTATGAAGTCTGCCATAGAAACAATGGCTCACAAAGCCATTCTCCAAGTGCCAAAGTATATAGTTGACTGCTTCTCCATCCCCATGTCACTTGTAAAGTTGAAACTACCAGATAAGGAAAGTGTGTTGAGTCTGTATGAGTTAAAGAAGGCCACGGGCAAAAGAGTGATGCAACTGTTTCAAACAACAACGGTGGTGCTGTCTCAAAGAGAACAAGCAACCTTTAACCATCTCCAACGTTATGTGAAAAATGCTGATCAAGCCAAAGCTGAGAAAATCTTGCGCTTCTGCACAGGTTCCTCTGTTACATGTGTTGACAAAATTATGGTTTGCTTTAATGTTGAAACTGGGCTCATAGAAGGCCCGTTGCCCGTTGCCCCATTCGAGCTACACTCGAAGTGCCGTGTACATACAGTTCTTACCCAGAATTTCGAGTTTGACAACATCCTGTCCACCAACTACTTAGAAATGGACATCATTTGAACTTGAGAGCAATCATTGTATGCGTCATTGTATGGTTGATTCTATTTTATTTATTTTTTTAATTTATTTGCGTTTGTCTGTTTTTGTTTGTCATTTAAACATCTGATGCACTGAACGTTGTGGTAAGCAGTCTTTCATTTCATTTTATATTCAGCCTGCAATTCTATTTTTTTATTGGTGCAATAGTACACCTCCATACTTTTCACATGGATTTTATATTTTGAATTATACTTTGAAAATGACTGTAGCATTCATTTCCATCAGTTTGAGTCTAACCCAGCTTCAATGCTGAACTTGTTCCTAAAAAGCATATTAGTGTAATATTCTGTAATGTACAGAGTTGTCCATCACTGGTAGAATTGTTTATTAATTGTTGATGTTAAAGTCATGCCAGTTGGTTGCTTATTCAGAAAAAGTTTGAAACTCAATGTTGAGATACCAATGAGCGGTCCTGTTTACAAAATGTATAAGCTGATTTTGCCTCTGTGAGATGGCCTTCAGAATGATTGTAATATTTCCATTATATTACTTTAATTTACTGCTAGAACTTAATGCCATCACATATATTTTTATTGAATGTGAGTGCATTTTGTCATGAAGTGACCTATAAGTACTGTAATGTAAATATTTGTATCAATTGTTTTTAATTGACAAACCAGTCACATTAGGCAAAATTTACATGTATTCAGGGTTGCAGATTTCACATGTTTTTTACAATTCATACAGAATAATTAATAAATTTCCTGTTCCACTCTGACATTGCAGTGCTTGGCTACAAAGTTTGTTCATCCACAGATATCTTCACTGTCAGTTACATGTCACTTGATTAGGGCTGCAACTAACGATTATTTTCATCATTGATTAATCTACCGATCATTTTCTCGATTAATCAAGTAATTCTTTAGTCTCTAAACTATCAGAAAAGAGTGAAAAAGCTCTAAGATGACGTCTTTAAATGTCTTGTTTTGTCCAAAAATCTCAAAAGAATCAGTTTTTATGACACAACACGAAAAGAGGAAAAACATTCCTATCTGAGAAATAGAAAACATTTTCTTACATTTTTACGAGAAAATTTTACTTAAACAATTAATTGAGTATCAAAATAGTTGGCCATTAATTTTTTGTCGATCAATTAATCGAATAATTGTTTCAGCTCTACACTTGATGTTTGTACTACATTTTTCTAGAGGTAATATAGGCCTTTATCTTCCAGTTGTAAAACAAATGCTATGACAAAAGTGAGGAGCGATGTGGACATTTACTCCACAGTAGTACACCTCCATACTCGACACACTGGCCCCTACAGGGCACAATGAAATATCCCTAACTTACAGAGATGCAGTGATGGCCTCTCTTAGGTGCCTATATACACTATATTACCAAAAGTATTCGCTCACCTGCCTTTACTCATACTATGAACTGAAGTGCCATCCCATTCCTAACCCACAGAGTTCAATATGATGTCGGTCCACCTTTTGCAGCTATTACAGCTTCAACTCTTCTGGGAAGACTGTCCACAAGGTTGAGGAGAGTGTTTATAGGAATTTTTGACCATTCTTCCAAAAGCGCATTGGTGAGGTCACACACTGATGTTGGTCGAGAAGGCCTGGCTCTCAGTCTCCGCTCTAATTCATCCCAAAGGTGTTCTATTGGGTTCAGGTCAGGACTCTGTGCAGGCCAGTCAAGTTCATCCACACCAGACTCTGTCATCCATGTCTTTATGGACCTTGCTTTGTGCACTGGTGCACAGTCATGTTGAAAGAGGAAGGGGCCCGCTCCAAACTGTTCCCACAAGGTTGGGAGCATGGAATTGTCCAAAATGTTTTGGTATCCTGAAGCATTCAAAGTTCCTTTCAATGGAACTAAGGGGCCAAGCCCAGCTCCTGAAAAACAACCCCACACCATAATTCCTCCTCCACCAAATTTCACAGTCGGCACAATGCGGTCTGAAATGTACCGTTCTCCTGGCAACCTCCAAACCCAGACTCGTCCATCAGATTGCCAGATGGAAAAGCGTGATTCATCACTCCAGAGAACGCGTCTCCACTGCTCTAGAGGCCAGTGGCGGCGTGCTTTACACCATTGCATCCGACGCTTTGCATTGCACTTGGTGATGTGTGGCTTGGCTGCAGCTGCTCTGCCATGGAAACCCATTCCATGAAGCTCTCTGCGTACTGTACTTGGGCTAATCTGAAGGTCACATGAAGTTTGTAGCTCTGTAGCAATTGAATGTGCAGAAAGTCGGCGACCTCTTTGCACTATGCGCTTCAGCATCCGCTGACCCCTCTCCGTCACTTTACGTGGCCTACCACTTCGTGGCTGAGTTGCTGTTGTTCCCAAACGCTTCCATTTTGTTATAATAGAGCTGACAGTTGACTGTGGAATATTTAGGAGCGAGGAAATTTCACGACTGGATTTGTTGCACAGGTGGCATCATATGACAGTTCCACGCTGGAATTCACTGAGCTCCTGAGAGCGGCCCATTCTTTCACAAATGTCTTGTTTCACAGTCTGCATGCCTGAGTGCTTGATTTTATACACCTGTGGCCAGGCCAAGTGATTAGGACACCTGATTCTGATCATTTGAATGGGTGAGCGAATACTTTTGGTAATATAGTGTAAGTTCACAGCCTGATAGGGATCTCTTGGTAGAGTCAGATGGGACTCCGCCATTAAGATGTTGCATAGTTCATACACATCTGCAAAAGAAACATGTTCCAACAGGCAGGCATGCTCTTTCAAGTGTCATCTTTTCTTTGTGACTGGCACTTGTATATTATACTGTTCATTCTCTAAAAGTTAATTTACTTTGTCAGCCTTTTGTAATTTCTCCTCTCAGGCACCTCCACACTAAGGCAAACAGAAGAAAAGAGTATGCTCCTGAGATAATTACACTGTTCCCCTCCCTTAAGGATCCATATACTGAGGAAGGCTATGTAAGTCATAATTATTGTTGGTATAATACTTTCATGTCATACTAACATGTTGTGACCTGACAACATGTGCATAACATTGATATTTGAATTGTCCTCAATTTCTCATGATATTAATATAACAAAGGCATTTATTTATTATTTTAATTTCAGGAACAGTTACAGTTCATACACACATTCATCTTTGCACAGCTGAAGATACTCGTCTTCAACAGGGGAAAGGAAGTCTCTGGTCCCATAGAGTTGAGGCAATGCATACATCACATTGGGCCGACCACTGGGGACACTGATGTTTTTCGATGGTCTGATGGTGTGTGCATTCCAAACCTGTGCAGTGTCATCCAACTCATCCTGTTAAAAAGAATATACAAAATACAATTAGGAAGAACTGTACATACATATACACTTAAATAGTGCAAAAAAATTGTGTGTATCCACAATTCTCCTCTCTGTCTCTCTCCTCCCTCAGTCTTTTTCTCTCCTCTCCCTCCTCCCTGCATCCTTCCTGTCTCTTTCCTCACCTTCTCTGTCTCTCTCCTCCCTCAGTCTTTTTCTCCTCCCTCCATCCTTCCTGTCTCTTTCCTCACCTTCTCTGTCTCTCTCCTCCCTCAGTCTTTTTCTCTCCTCCCTCCATCCTTCCTGTCTCTTTCCTCCTTCTCTCTCTCACTCTCTCTCTCTCACACACACACACACACACACACACTAACTCACCTGGATGAGTCCCATGCAACAAAACTGAAGGATGGCCTTGTCCAGAAATCCACCGTCAAAGAACCCATTGTCTCTGATGTCTGCAAACAAGGACAACCAGAACTCCACACACTGGTTGCGTAGAAAACCCCACCAATATTCGATCCATTGATTGGCGGTGCTAGCTCCCTCCAAGTAACTACCAGCAGTGCCGTCTGGATGAATGGGGACGAGGAACCGCTGAAAGCCTCGAACATAGCCGTTTTCAGTCCCGCGATCGCCTCTCACAAGCCTAGGGCAGCCCCCTAAACGTTGCACTGCTTCGACGTAATAACCTCCGATCAACTTTGGGTCACTACTCGTGGTATAGGCATTAAGCCAGATTATTTTCCTAGAAAAACCGTTGATGCTTCTGTTGATACAAAAGCCATATGGCTTCAGTTTATCATATGAGTCAATGTGCCAAATGAAGTTCGGACCTCTCGAGAAGTAGCTCCGTCATCTTAGGCGTCTTGCTTGCCTTAATGACACTCCTCTCGGATCCAGCTCCTTCAACACCAGCTGCACATCCTCCTTTACTCGTAGTCCATGTTCTCTACACTTTGCATACATCCACCGGTACCCGTGAAGCTGGCCAGAGTACTGTAGTTGGTTGCTGATGAATTCAACCAGGACCGCAAGATCACAGTACGCTTTACGACGAGAAAGTCCCCTCGCACTGAGTAATCTTTTCAGATGTCTCTCACTTATGTCAAAGCCATGTCTACGGCCAAGAATTGATTTAATATATTTATATGTGAGGCCAATACCAAAATAAAAATCAATAAACTTCTCCCACGGGTGATGTGTATACTCCTCCATCGTTGTGTGTCTGTTTTAGTTCCGGTTCACTGACACTGCTTTAAAAGGAAAAAAACATAAACAAAACTTTGCGAGATCTCGCAAAATTATTGCGAGATCTCGCAAAAGTTCGTCCTTATTTTTTTTTTCACCCATCAATTTTTTTTCTCCCCCATGTCCCTTAAGGGGCTCCGTATATTCCACCATTGATCCGTCAAATTTGTCCCAAGCCTATGCTCCCAAGCATTTTTGATTTTGATGACTGAATGATAATTGAGAGCCATGAGTTTGTCATAAATCTTGAATTTCTGAGATTTCTGATGAGGTGTGAAGGTCAAAAGTTTGTCCCATGGTTGGTCAGTGGGGAGGGAAGGGTAACGTGAAAAAAGAGAAGAGGCACAATGTGTAATTTGAAAGCAGAGACGTAGATAGGCTGTAGGTAAATTAAAATTTGAAGTCTGAAAATGTAGCAAAAGTGCCATCTTTATAGAGGTCTCTGAAAACCTTAATGTCACGATTCTGCCATATCAGAGACTTAATGTGAGGAGGCTGTGGCTCAGAGGAAGAACCGGTTGTCCTCTGATCAAAGGGTCAGTGGTTCGATCCCTGGCTCCTCCAGGCAACATGCCAAAGTATCCTTGGTACTGAACCCCAAATTGCTCCCAATGGTGTGTCATCAGAGTGTGCTACTAAACCCCAAATTGCTCCCGATGGTGTGTCATCGTAGTGTGCGTGTAAGTGAATGGTTACTGAGAAGCAGGTGGCACCATAAAACGGTAGCACCGGCCACCAGTGTGTGAATGTGTGTGGGAATGAGTGAATTTGACATGTAGTGTGAAAAACAAAAGCATTAAATAAGCACAGTCCATTTACCATTTACGCCTAAACTGGAGCCAAATCTTTAGGGTAGAGAGCATAGGGTTCTTCGTGAAGCTAGAAGGATTGATAGGCAGCGAGGCAAGAGGTGAGTAAGTCCGCAGGTGAAGATAAGACACGACTGATTCTCAAGTCTACTCCATGACAGCTCTGGACACTGAAGCCAGGAAGTCAATTGATGTCTGTGTGCTGACCAATAGTATATAGAAGAAAGTTGGGTAAGGCAAGGCCACCATTAGACATACATTTTTTCAATAATGATTCTATACTCTGGAGGCCTTACCGCTCCACAACAAGGAAGTGGCGAGTTTAAAACATCTTCTCCATGTCAAACCTGCACAAACATACAGGTTATACAGTACAAGATAATCCACAGAGTGCACTACAGGGGGGTAAAAATGTTTAACATGGGTTTTGCAGATTCTGAAATTTGTCCACACTGCACACAAAGAGTCCGGTGGCGAATTAACTCCTACAAAAACTGATTTCAACACTTTTTCATGGTTTATATAGCTCCACACGTTTCAGAGTTAAAGTAACACTTTTAAAATGGTTAAACATTTAACACTATGCCAGACTTCTTTTTTCAACTCACAAAATATAGTTAAAGCAACACCATGAGATTAGGTCTATAACGCTGTCCTGACTTATATTTTGTACTATTTGAGCAGTGTTAGTTAGTCTCTTCCTAAAGTGTCCAGCACTTCACTGAACAAATTTTATAATTATTAACAAATTACAGAATAATTAATTCCAACAAACAAAACAATTTTCCAAAATAGCATTTATTTTTACTTTATACAGATAATTAAAACATTTTGAATTAAGGTACACTATACACACTTTTATCCGAAACATTGTATGAGCTTTGCCTGGCATAGGATGAGATACTGACAAGCTGTCAGTCTCTTGCTCTCTTGACGCCCAACAGTGAGGAGGTATGGCTTGTGGAAATGCACCTCCAAACTGCAGCATGACTAGAGTTGAGATAGGGAAACTCAAATTCTTACCAGCCAGTGCAAGATGGGGAGGCTGATCCTCTGGACTGTTTTCAGATGCCAAAAAAATGTATTCTGTGCTGCTTGCAGCATCACCAAAGTGTTCCTGAAATTAAAATAATAAATAAATGCCTTGTTATATTAATATCATGAGAAATTGAGGACAATTCAAATATCAATGTTATGCACATGTTGTCAGGTCACAACATGTTAGTATGACATGAAAGTATTATACCAACAATAATTATGACTTACATAGCCTTCCTTGGTATATGGATCCTTAAGGGAGGGGAACAGCGTCAATAATCTCAGGAGCATACTCTTTTCTTCTGTTTGCCTTAGTGTGGAGGTGCCTGAGAGGAGATTACAAAAGGTTGACAAAGTAAATTAACTTTTAGAGAGAATGAACAGTATAATATACAAGTGCCAGTCACAAAGAGAAGATGACACTTGAAAGATGCATGCCTGCCTGTTTGAACATGTTTCTTTTGCAGCCACTTTAATGTTCAACCACGGTAAAGGTAAAACCCACTCAACAACTCCACCCTAAAACCTTAAACAATATTTTAAAAAGTAAAAACCATTAATTTCAGCTTACAGGTAAATTGTTGTTAAATCAGTTGGATACAGTTGGTAACTGAAGGTTAGCTAGCTACCATACACTGCAAGCTAACATCAGCTAATAACCAGGACAAACTCTCTGTTCAGTCATGACAGCAAACAAGGCTTTGTAAAGCAGATGATCTCTAGATGTTACAGTGTTAATACTGCATTTTAAAGCATCAGTTTTCGATTGTTTCAGTAAGTTTGCACTTACCCTGGAGAGCTGCATGCGAGGAACAAAATGGCTCCAAACTTGTCTCATAGTCTTCAGATGTAGTAATGAAATTTGCGGGCGCCTGTTGGTGGATCTTAATTGCATCTCTGCAGAACTGAACTAACACTGGCCTGATCAACTCTGTCAATTTACTCCAACACTGAGCACCATTTAAATCTGAGTGTGTTAAAATTACACTTTGGGAGTTGAAATCAACTCTGAAATGTTTCACCTTTAAATTTCAATACTCCAATTTTTGCTGTGATTTGTATGCCACGGGACTGCACTCCAATAAAACAATTCTGGAACAATATCACTGACTACCATCTCATCTTGAGCTGCCACATCCCACTATCACCTACACTCTGCGTATTAGGAGACACGTCAAACATCAACCTAAATAGCACATCCAGCAGAATACGCCCTACCATCGCCAAGAAAACTATCCTGCTGAACTGGAAATCAAGAGAAAAACATCAACAGTGCACTTTGGAAAAACCTTCTGCTTGATCATATATCAATGGAACAACTATCTGCCTCCCTCAAACAACAAACAGCTATTTTTGAAACTATCTGGAATCCATTTATCAACACTCTCAACTCTTAATGCCTCATAATAATACATTGCATTTCTCTTTGCCAGTGTACCAATAACAATAACAATACATACACACCATGATTCTGTTTCAAGTCTGCCAACACAAATATGCCAACAAAGACACACACCGTCCCATCCCAGTCCTCAATGATCCTTCTTAACTTTTTTTTACTTCACCTGTCCATATACATTTTTCTCCCTTCTTGAGTCTTTTTACCATCTTTTTACCTTTTACCTTTTTACCCTAAAACTGCTACTCCCAGTTGACAACATTTTTATTTTTACCAATTGCACTTATATCTTCCTCATGTTTATTATGATTTCTAATGAGATATTTAGTATCTGTGACACAATATGTTGTTTTAAAATATGTTTTGATGCTATTATTTTCAGTGGGTTATTGTTTACACTGTTATTGTCACTGTGTCGTATCAGTTCATTACCTTTTGTTTTTTCCTCCTCTCTCTTCATTCTTCATTATCATATTATTATTATTATTATTTTTGCCATTATTATTATTATTATTATTATCATTAATAATAATAATAATAATAATAATAATAATGATGATGATGATGATATAATAATAAATAATAATAATTGTTGTTGCTATTAGTGTTAATGGTGACGTTGGTAGTAGTGGTATGTTATTATTATTATAATAATAATAACAACAATTAATCATGATTATTCTTATAACTACACTATAACATATTTTTTAATGATGATTATACATTCTTTTCATTTTTTGTTTGTTTTTGTTATTAAACTTTTTATTTGAAGAAACAGCTGATACATGTTGCTCTTAATTTGTATCATCAAAGCAGATAAGGAAAAGAAAATAGGCTAAAAAGAAAAGGGAAAGAGAAAGAGAAAGAAAAGAAAAGGAAAACAAAACAACAACAACAACAAAAATAATCACAAAAGCACCTACACTCTCTATCACAGTACTCCTATACAGGTAAACTTGAATCTGAATTGATGGGCAACCTAGGTATCCGAGAGATGAAAATTATAATGATAATTAATGAATAATTAAAGAGAATAACAGTAACAGCCGTAAAAATAAATGAGTTTGTCTGCCCCATATGCACCTTCCTTTATCTGTGATTTCTCCTGCGAACAGTATGTTAACATGGGGTGATAACAGCAATGACAAGAGCAACAGCAACACAATTGATAATAATAAATTAAATAAAGATAGATTGCTGCATACATGTATAGCACCAACTAATATTGGTTTAATTGCTGAACAGAAACAGAAAACAGAACCAGATAAGTGGAGTCAGAAACTAGGGGGTTTTATCACTTTACCCAGGCTCTTGCCTATAAGTTGCTGGATAGTTTATCCAGATTTTCCAGTAACTTTCAAACGTATCTTGCTCAAGCCTGAATGTTGAATGTTGTTCAAGAATGAATGTTAGCTTCTCCATTATGAAAATATCCTGAACAACTTTGATCCAATCCTCGACTGTAGGAGAATCTTAAAAAAAAAAATATGGCGTTTGTCTTTAAGATCAAGGAGCTCTGGTAATATGCTGCCTACCTCATGGCTGCTAGAGCAGAGGTCCCAGTTATTAATATTTTTTATGTTAATCTTGATACAATCCATTCACTAATTGTAGCTGTTTCTGTTATTGTTATAATGACTACTACGCCAATGATCACCTGTGCAAGATTAATGCAGTTATCAAAATAACAAGGGCTTGATGTTATTCTTTTCAGTTTCTTTTTAAACCTTTTCCTTTTTTAATTTTTTTGTTGTATTTCTTCTTTAAATTTCCTTTTTTTAAAATTTAAATTTACTTTTTTTCTTACATCTTACCTCTCCTATCCCAAGATCATGTTTTTTTTTTTTTTTGTACAGCCATTGAGACAGTTAGCTGCTATTTTTTTCTCTTCTTTCCTAGCTTTTCTCTTTCTCCATCATCTTTAACTGCAATTCTAACCTTTAATTAAAAGAACAGCATAGGACATACCTTACTTCTCCATCACCCACCCACCCACACACACACACGTGCGCACACGTGGGGAGGGGCTTGAATAACAGCATTAACTACGATACCTATTACATGAACAACCCAAACCATGTATTGACAACAAGTCTGTGTGGCTAATGGGAGGGGGGCTCCCTCCTCTAGGGGTCTGGTGGCCCCCCTCCAACATGTACAAACCTGGCTGAGCCCCGCAGCTGACAGGTTCCCTCCTAATGGTCTGGAGACTGCCGATTGTGGGGCCTGACCAGAAAGACACAATTGGTTCACCTTTCTTAGCCCCTCGTTCCACGTTATGATCAGTAGTCTCCGGTCAGTACTCCAGTCTGAAACCCCCACACCAGCTTCCAACCCCCCCATCCTGAACCCACCCATCCTCTGCAACATTCACCTTTCACACAACAAAATGCCTACATACCTGCCCATTCATAAAGATACATCTTCCTGTCATTTAATTACTCCTTTGGAGGCCACCAAACACATACAGGCTTTCTTTCTTTTCTTTCTTCCATTCTTTTTTCTGTCTTTTTAATCTGTTCCTCTATTCTTTTTTGTTAATTTGTTTTTTTTATTGTTGTTTTGTCTTTTTGTGATGACTTTGCTAATTTGTTTAGTTCTTGATTCCTGATTATTGCACAAGTATCATACTGTCCTCTTCACTATGTGTTTTATGTATTGCTTCATTTTGCATGTATTGATCTCACCTTTTTTCCGCAATAAAGTAAAAATGTTACATGCATAGTGTGTTTTCAAGATAAACTTCTGTATTTACAGAAAATGTGTGGGTTTCATTACCAAAACTACTTTAAGTCTAAACCAAAAAGAGAAAAAAAAAACTACTTGGCCACGTTTAGAGAAAAGATCATGGTTTGTTTAAAGCTATGTTACTTTGCTTCTTATGTAACTTAAGTAACTTAATGACTATATCACATACATGATATATGTGACGTTACCCACGTAAAAGGTGAATTTGCATTTGTTAAGATAGCAAGGGCATGACCCGCCCTACTCTGCCTTACTCTGTCTGTGATTGGCTAACGCTGACATTCTTGCCCTTACTCTAATCCTAACCCTATTGAAGACAAAGAGTAGTAGCCAATGAGAAGATCACAGGGAGAGTAGGATGGGCCATGCCTTCGCTCATCCTTGGAAACACATATTAGTAGGAGGGGATGGAAAATTGCATGAATGCCAAGCAGGATCACTGCAACCACTGTTGGTGATGTTTTTAGCAACACATCTGAGTGTATGCAGCCACAACTTAATCAGTGTATTTTAAACCAAAACACAATCTTTTCCTACCATAACCAAGTGGTTTTTGTGCCTAAACATAACTACCCATTGAATACATAACTGTTGAAATGTGAAGAAACAAAGTTTTAATATATCAATTAGTAATGTACAAATGTTATGTATGTCTCACACAGATGCTACAGGGTGCCTTGTGTGTTGGGATCCAGCAAGGATCCAAAGTCCTCATATATATGAGCTCTAGGTGTCCTTCTGTGGTGTCAACAAATGCACATGGTAAAATGCCGCTGCACGTTTATGTTTAGACTAGACAAGAACATGGCAACCAGCGCCAGGATGGATCAGGCAACAAGGGCACATGGTAAGGTGTAGAAGAAAAATATCTCCTGACCAGCAGCCATATTTGACGCAGTGGGAACTAGATTGTGCTGTTTAAAAAAAATAAATAAACAGTGGTCTTTTTTTAAAGTTAGCTATATTATTATGGTTGCAGTAATAACCACATGGAAAACTAGGGAACAATGGTTGTTTTTAAAAAGGACTTCCGAGTTGGTACAAAGGGGAAATGAAAAGCAGTCTCCCATTTTAAGCTGGGTGTTGTGTTGACGCATCCATCCACCCTGACCCCCCTGTATGTGGACTGTGTTGCTCCATAATAACTGCTTTGATCCCATCGCATTTCCCATGGCTGCTAGAGGACTTCGTAAATGACCTAAATTATGATGTTTGTTCAGTTTAGTAATGTTTACTTATGTTGATTTTTCATTTGATTATATTACAAAATGGGTGCTTTTATTTTGAAGGTGATTTTATTTTGAAGGCAGACTGCAGTAGGAAGTAAAAGACGTGTGTGACGCTAAATATTCACAAGTGCTTCTTCCAGACAAAAGAAAACCTAATGCTTTTGTTTACTTAGCACCTGGTTGAAAAGGGCACAAGGTTTATCTGTGTTATGTCATTTATGTGCAACATTGAGTAACATTATAATGCCTTTTCTTTTTCAGAGTTTGTATTAGGCCTGTATGTGTAGGCTTGCTAAATTGGTATATTAGCCACTATACATCGAAATTCTGTTGTCATTGTTATTCTTTGGCTGAATTAAGCTTGTTGTTAAGAGGAAATTCGTGTTTAAGCTGTAAGATTTGTTTTGCAATAACTGCAGTAAATTTGAATGTGGGAGAAAGCTTTTGAAACTGTAGTTTATGTGTAATTTGCACATTTTTGTATGATTGATGTCGTATTATTGTAGCACAGAGTGTAAATAAATATTTCAGGTTAGATATGCTTGCGTACATCATAGTACTCTATTGGAGATTGTCACTTATTGTTAAAAACGGTTTAAAAGGGTCATTTCATGATTTTACTTAGCAAAGTTATTTCATGTTCAGATTTAAGCTTTAAATTACAGCAAAATGTATTTGAATTATGGGTAAATATTATTGGAATATTGTAAGGCTCAAAAGGATAGAAGTAAGGTAATAATATTTTAAATTAGAATATTAAAGTAATATTTTTGTTGTTTTTTGTTTTCTTCCTAGCTTTTATGGTGTGTTCCACACAATGTTTTGGAGCTACAGTGTTATAAATAAAGACTCTATGAACCATCAGTTGGAGAGTAAGACCATCATTCAATGGGGGATGCTACAGTAAGAGCTTCACCTCTTCAGTCCCCATGCTCCTGATACACATGATGACTGCAGAGGCACTCGATGTGATGGTCTAAGGTTGCGACACTCCCATAATGAAAGCATCTGATAACTCTAGACAGTAAAGACACAGACCAGACAATGGATGCCTGTCAGGCCAGCAAAGAGGAGGAACTTCACTGCTCTGGTCGCATACGGAATCCCATGGAGAGGATGTTTGCATTTCAGAACCAATGGAAGACCCAGGCATGCAAGGCCTCAGCTCCCATCCATGTTCCCATAATGTTCTAAATGCAGCATCACCTCCACCAACAGATGTGTCATATTTGCACAAGCAGTCCAAGATACTATAGCCATGAATCGGCTCCCAATGCCAGAACCATATGTATTCACTGGTTATGCTATCCAGTTCATTGAGTGGAAAGCTTCATTCACATCACTCATAGACAGAAAGAACATCTCGTCAGCAGACAAACTGCATTATTTGAGAAAGTATGTACAAGGTCCATCACGAAAGACACTTGATGGCATCTTTTATAGAAATGATGATGCAGCCTTTAAAGATGCATGGAACCGTCTCAACCTCAGGTATGGTCAGCCTTTTATCGTACAGAGAGCGTTCAGAGAAAAATTAGCAAACTGGCTGAAAATCCAGCCAAAGGATGCTGAGGGATTCAGGATATTTGCAGATTTTCTACACGCATGTCAGGGAGCCATGCCACATGTTAAAGGCCTTGATATTTTGAATGACTGTGAAGAAAGTCAAAAGCCAGTTCAAAAGTTATTTGACTGGGCAGCATCACTGTGGAACTGTGAAGTCACTTACATTATGAAAGAAAGGCAGGAATTTCCAAGCTTTCAGGACTTTGTTACCTTCATGTTAATGGAGGCAGAGGTCACTTGTCATCCCATAACCTCCTTTCATGCCCTTCGCTCGTCACTTACAGACAAACGGTACCTCAAAGGAAAGAAGACTAAATCCAGTGTTGTCCATACACAGACAGTTACAGAGACTGAAAACCCAGTGCAGTCAAGGACAGGTTCAAAGGGAAGTCTCTTGATGAACGACGAAAATATGGGAAAAAAAAGAAACTGTGCTATGGTTGCTTGAAACCAGGGCATAGTGCAAAGGAATGTCGTCACAGACACTCATGTGACACATGCAAGGGAAGACATCTAACCTGTCTCCATGACGACAGCTTCCCTAAAGCCAAACCAGTGTTGATCTCAAATCAGAGCACCACAAATGACGAAGCAGCAACCACATTGTCCCTCAGTGTGGAGACTCAGGAACCATCTTCTAACACCGCCATGATTGTGCCAGTATGGGTTTCCTCTGTCAGCAATCCGGGTCTGGAAAAGTTTGTTTATGCCCTGCTTGACATCCAAAGTGACACAGTCTTCATTGACCAAGAAGTTAGCCATAGCTTACAAGCCAAAACACATCCTGTAAGGCTTAAGCTAACTACAGTGATTGGAAAGGATGAATTAATTCACAGTGAAAGGGTCTCAGGTCTCAGAATGTGTGGCTACAGCTCCACAATCCTCATTGATCTCCCTCCGGCCTACACCAAAGCTTGCATACCAGTTGGAACCAGAACCAGAACCATCAGTTGGAGAGTAAGACCATCATTCAACCGGGGATGCTACAGACTTCAGACAGAGTGCAGCATCAGCGGATCATTGGCAGGTATTATGGCTGAGCCTGTGGCCATAATCCGTGTTGAGTAGAATTTATACTACAGGGGCTTGTGGAAAAGATTATCATCAGTTATGTATTAAATATGTGAAAACAATGTCTGTGCGGCTATGCAACTATTATTCAGGCCAAACTAACATGCTGTTGTTGCTAAAGTCGTTGTGCTCGATGCCTGCGGTGTCATGTGAGATGTACATGGTAAATGGACTGTACTTGTATAGCGTTTTTTTTTAGTCTTTTTTGACCACTCAAAGAGCTTTCACAGGACATGTCACATTCACCCATTCACACAGTGGTGGCAGAGGCTACCGTACAAGGTGCCACCTCCTAGGTAGTAACCATTCATACGCATGCACACTCCGATGACGCAGCATTGGGAGCAATTTGGGGTTCATTATCTTGCCCAAGGACACTTCGACATGTTGCGCAGAGGAGCCGGGAATGGAAACGCTGACCTTCCAATTAGAGGCCACCCCTCTACCTCTGAGCCACAGCTGCCCCAAATGTGTGTTTCCATTGTTTGTTCTACTGTTTATAGAAATATCTGTTTTCCTGGGGGGGGGGGGGGCAGAGAATGATGAGGTTCACTTTTCCAGGATGGACAGACGAGCAATAGATGTCGTAAATAACAATTGAATTACAATAATGACAAAAAGGAAAGAGGGGCAGCACGGTGGCTTTGTGGTTAGCACTGTTGCCTCACAGCAAGAGGGTCCCTGGTTCGAATCCCGGTTGGTGCGGGGTTCGGTCCGGGCGGGGGCCCTCTGTGTGGAGTTTGCATGTTCTCCCCGTGTCCGCGTGGGTTCTCTCCGGGGTCTCCGGCTTCCTCCCACAGTCCAAAGACATGCAGCTCAGGTTAATTGATGACTCTAAAATTGCCCTTAGGTGTGACTGTGAGTGTGTCTGGTTGTTCGTCTATGTGTCGGCCCTGCGATAGTCTGGCGAACTGTCCAGGGTGTACCCCGCCTTCCGCCCGATGACAGCTGGGATTGGCTCCAGCCCCCCCGCGACCCTTACGAGGACAAGCGGTTACAGAAAATGACTGACTGACTGACAAAAAGGAAAGAGAAAGAGAGAGGGGAAGAGAGGGGGAAAGAGAGAGGGAAAGAGGGAGAGAGACGCACAGCATGGAAACAAACGCATGTCATATTACAATACTGATAGGTGTAAAATTACTAAATGCACTCTATGATAGCATGTTGATGTTATGTGAAAATATTGTGGGTGTTGATAAAAGTCCCATGCGTATATTGAAAGTAGAGGCATGACTCATAATAATGGCAGTAGACGGTTGTGTCAAGCATGATCACAGCATTGCCGCAACCAGGAACCACAACACAGGCATAGCTTGAGACAGGACCACAGCAATGGCAAAACCAAGACCACGATCGGGGCGAGCCGGGGTACAATATCAGTGCAGCCACAGCACGAGCATGACCAAAGGCAGGGTCACAGCACCAGCACAGCTATATCACCATGATCAGACACAGCCAAGACTGTAGCCAGGATCTGGGAAAACTAGGAAACAGTATTAATAATAATAATTATTATTATTATTACTATTATTATCATAGATAATTAAACCTATGTCAGCCTAACTAGGGGCTGGTCCAGGCAACCTGAGCCAGCCCTAATTCTAAGCTTTATCAAAGAGGAAGGTCTTAAGTCTACACTTAAAAGTGGAAATGGTGTCTGCCTCCCTGACTGAAACTGGAAGACGGTTCCATAAAAGAGAAGGTTAGTAACTGAAGGCTTTGGCTCCCATCCTACATTTGGAGACTTTAGCAGCCACAAGTAACCTGTGCATTTTCAAAGCTCGAGGGCTGGTAGGGAACTATGAGCAGAGGCAGATAGGATGGAGCCTGACCACTTAGAGCTTTGTAAGTAAGGAGGAGGATTTTAAATTCAATTCTGGATTAACTGACTAAAATCACAAATGGTGCATTTCCACGACATGGTACTGGCTCTACTCTACTTCTGTGTCTATCCCTGCTGCAGCACTCTGTGCGTGAAGTGGTGCTGCGCTCAAATCCCTGCATTTACATAGTCACCTGAACTACTCATCATCCAACAGAGGGTACAGAGAGAGAGAGAGAGAGGAAATGTTACCGGCGGTATTAAATGCTTACAGTGGTATTAGCAGAATCTTTTTCACAGTAATGCTGTTATTGACACTTCATGAATGAGACATGTTTTAGTAGTGGTGTGCACCAGAAAATTGTTCTCCTCTGAAAGCCACTGTGGAATTCGAACCTTGTGTGTATGTGTGTGTCACGTTGAAATTGATGTTATGGCAGTTTTGCACGGCGTCGCTCTGATGACCAACTACACTGAGGCGATACTATCTTCTATAATAAAAAACAACACCCAGAAAAGTACCCAATACCAAAGGCGAGTAGATTAGAGCCAGTGCCATGTAGTGGAAACGTGCCATTAATCTGCCCCTAATGAAAAGGAGAGCAGCTTGATGAGAGACAGAGCAAACCATCGTCATATTTAAAAAGAATCACATCTTAGGTCTGATTAAAACTGAGACTGTAGTCTCAGTAGTCTTCTGTAGAAGTCATGAAGAAGTCCCTTCCACCGCTGAACATTTTACTGTTCAGATGCTGTGGCGCTGAAAGGAAAAGCTCTCTGTCTGCCTGTCACTGCGCCGCACTGTCACTCTGTTGCTGCAATCCATCGATCAGCTGCAGCAGACAGTCTGTATTCAGGCGCGTCGTAAAAATAAAATAATAACTATTTCTGTGCATTTTCAGTATTAATTCTCTAACCAGCTGCTGCATGTCTGATGTTCAGTAAAACACAGGACACGCAGTGGTAAGAACTGTGTGCCACAGACAGTGTGCACTCCGTTTGTGCGTTTTGACCTCCAACATCATGATCACCAGGTCAGTTCAGCACTATCACCTGATTGTTTTATTTCAGCTGTCTTCCTTTGTTTCCTTTTGTGCTATATAGCGCCATAAAGCCTAGTAGAAGAGAGCTGCCTCCACCCGACTGAGTGTAACTAAACATACAAACTGTGCCCGTGCGTGCCCTCGCATAAGCGAAGGAGGATTGACAGAGAGGCAGCAGAGACTGAAACATTAATTAGATAAGCATATTAAGTTTACTCAATAAAAAAAAACATATTCTAGACCTATTTTATATGAAAAGTGTTCTTATGACTTTGTTGTTATTTGGTGCTACACATAGGCCTAAAATAAAAATGATTTGACTTTTCAGTGGGTGTGGGGGGCACAATGGTGCCTGGCCTTGATGGTTTAAATAGTAAGTTAAAACTGTCAAGACTAAAATAGATAAGAAAAGGATAAATTGTGTTAAACTCCTTGCACACCTGCCAACGGGTCTCCGCCATCTGCTTCGGTGTCCAGTTGTTCCTCCACATTAGTAACAGGCTTAAAAAATACGTCCTTCTCGCCACCATATCCAGGCTCTTTTCCAAAAAGGCAAGTGTGGAAAAAAAAGGTGAAATTGAGGAAATATTTATCTGTATTTTAAGCTCCCTGTTGTCCTTTTCTCTCTTCACCTTCCCTTTTGCTGCTCCGCTGGTCCACCATTTTTTATCCATTTGAGACTGAATAACTCTATAGTCGGTCTTGCCACTTTCCAATTCTCACGGGCACATTACTCATCGTCATCATCAGGCACAACAACATAACAATCATAAAAAGTTAAGTATTTATCTGATTTCGTTTTTTGGTTAAAAAAACAATAGGCTAAATGTTACAGTTGGTGGGGTTTGGAGGGCCCCTAGGACCAGCCCAATTGGCCCGGTGGTTAATCTGTGCTTGCATACACACACAAACATGACCAGGCGCTCAATACCCTCCAAGTTTATGCCTGGCAGAATTAAAAATTAAATCATCATTTTACAGTGCAACCTGAAGATTAGAGGAATAACTGTTTTAGAGATTTAGAGATAGATTTAAATTCTGGGAGCACTTTTATCATACTAGATGAATATGTGATTTATTTAAATATGTGATTTATAATGCTTAAATTATATAGCTTGATATCTTCTGTAAAAAAAAAAAGTAAGGATGAAAATCATGTCTGTAATCTCTGCTGTGGAAGTGACTTCAGCTAAAAACCACTACAACCAACTAGTTCTGTTAGGTGACATCTCATCCTTCCACCCTCCAGCCATGAATTTCACATCCAGTGGAGCTTACTTTATGAATGTTGCATATGTTACAGAGCTAAGAAGCCAATGAGGACATGCTAACAGCCAAAGCTCTGCTGTACTTGTTCAGGACTCCTTTGTTTTTGTATTTCATGATATATTCATCAAACATGCATAGAGGTGCGTTTAAATGTCCATACTGATGGTTTTGCGATTTTGGTCCATTCACTACAAATCGTGCATACTAAATGCAAACCATCCCTGTAGAAGAAGAAGGAAACAAAGTTAAAAAAAAGAAATTTAATTTTCCTTGATCCTGCTACATCGTTGGAGTTGAAGGATGAGTTGATTAAAATCAGCAGCTACTATGAAAATTCCATCCGGTTCTTTGGGCGTGTTGCTGCTGATGGCATTGTTCAATTCCTGCAGTGCATTTTTTAAATTTGCATCAGAGTCTTGTGTCCATATGGCTCCCAACAAGGTCTGCCCTTCCAATGCAACAGCTTGATCCTGGAAGTTAGGGGTTAGCCATGTTTCTGTAAAAGATGTTTGCAGAACAGTCTCTGATTTCCTGTTGCTAAGTGAGTCCCAGTCATATTTTTTCCACTTTATTCTCCTGTGAGCGGACATTAGCCATAAGAAGGCTTGGCAGAGGAATAGCTCTAGGTCCAAATCATGTCAGCTTCATCCTGATGTTGACTCTCCTCCCTCTCTTGTTCCAGCAGTTTTGTTTCTCCCCTCTGGTCTGACTGGCCACTTGGTGTATGCTGTTTGTGGGGATCCTTTTGTGGTTTAGTGGATTCAATCCAAACCCCACACAACTTTTCCTGATGTTGATAAGTGCTTGTCTATCGTAGAAAAGTCATGCTTCAGCAGAAGGGGGGCCATGGAGTCCAAAAAAAATAGAAAAATATTGCAAAATATTGCAAAAAAAAGTAGCAAGGATCCGAAGAGCTACAGGCTGCTGCATCTACATGCGTTGCTGTCATTGTAAACGTTGATGTGGATATTTACCTGTCAAAGGAAATTAAACTGCTCTCATTGGCAGCTCAGCACAACACATGAGAATGAAAAAGGATGTGAGGAAAGTAAACAACTATGTCCGAGAGGGCGTTACATTGAAATAAACTTGCAGTATGAAGTAAGATTATTGTTTTTAGCCATTGAGGATTATTTGTGTTATTGTTAGCGCACAGTAAAGTCAAGTCAAGTCAATTTTTTAATTATAGAGCCCATTATTACAATCATGCATGTCTGTTAACTGCATGGCCATTTGCAAGCTTAGCTTAGCTCTGTGATAGCCATGTGGTACTCTCACTACCTGGGGTTTGCGATTACAGAGCCTGGGTCTGTTGAACTGCACTACGCTTATCCTGTTGCCTCTCGGGAGCGTTCCTGCTCCCTTGTTTCCTAGTTTCCCTGGATCCTGGCCGTAACCTTGACTGTGCCTGACAGGGTGATAGCTGTGTTGATGCTGCGACCCTGCCTTTGGTTGTGCTCGTGCTGTGGCTGTACTGATACTGTGCCCCTCGCTCGCCCTGATTGTGGTCTGGTCCAGGTTGCGCCGATGCTATGATCTTGCCTTTGGACAACTCCCTTTCAACATATGCATGAGACTGTGTGTACTTCTCAGGGTTCACTGTGGTTTTAGCGTGCTTCCTCAGCGGCGGGTAGCCAGCGGTGAGCTCATTGAGTGGCTTCACGATCTTTGTAGTAGTCTTTTACGAACCGGCGGTAATAACCGCAGAAACCCAGAAAGGTTCTTAGCTCCTTCAAGTTGTTTGGTTTTGGCCAGGTTTTTAATGCTGCTACTGAAACGGGTGGTGGTAGGACCCAGATGCAGTACAACAATAGCCTCTTGCAGTTGGTAATAACTTTTATTGTCACCAACACAGAAATAGCTCAGCTTACAGACAAAGAGTGTCTCTGCTGCAGCGTCACTGAGGTGCTGCGTCTGTGTTGCCGGTCCCTTAAAGGGGCAGCAACGTTATTTTCTGTCAACAGACTTTTAATCTTAAACACTAAATGATTGCTGAATTAACATTTTTAATTAACTCTGATGATTAATTGACATTAAATGAATCACTTTTAATTTCCAAACTTATTTATGCAGCTTTTATTCAACTATTTATTCTTATTTATGTCATATTTTAACATGGGTTACATCCTCCCCTCTTTACCTAATGCACGTCCCTGTGCATTTTGAATTTATACTGTCATAACTCAAGGGGTTTTTGGAAAGCTAGGTTCTTCAAGGGAGTCTGTAAACACATCACTCAAGGTTTGAAATAAAGACTGAACTATTGTAACCAACGGGTTTCCTAGCTCAGGATAAGTCAGTCTTTTAGTCGCTTTTCTGTCTCTGACAGGTCTTCCCAAACAGTCGCTTGCGTCGTGGTTGTCAGTTTGGTCCAGATCACTTGTGTTTTCTTTGCTCTCCTGAGCAGGTTGAGTAGAAGGATGGACATTTTCCAGGTCTTCCTCAGGTAGGTTTCCAGTTTCCTGTCCAGCAGTTGAGTTGCTCTCTTCAGAATCAGGTAAGTCTTTGTCTCCAGTGTCAGGTAAGTCTTTCTCTTCAGGATCAGGTAAGTCTTTCTTTTCAGGATCAGGTAAGTCCAGGTCATAAGTCTCTACTGGAGAATCCTCAGGGAAAGCTTTGGCTATGTCTGAAGGATCTTGCTCAACAGCAGTCAACTCTTTGGAAGGTTCCGGTTCATCCCTTTCAGGTAAGTGTTCCATGGGTTCAGGGGCCAGATCGGAAACCTAGTGTTTCCACTCTTAGGTTTCTGTGATAGTGATATTCCTCAGATTCATCCCCTTCAGCTCCATCTGATGTGTCATTTTTAGAATGTTGTCGAGTTCTTGGTCGCCTCACTGCCTTTGGTGGGTTAGTTTCACTTTCGATTGGGGTCACAGGAAGGAAACCGCATGGCAGTAGGAGGTCACGATGAAGAGTTCTTTGTGGACCATCTCTGGTCTCAGGTTTCACAACATACACTGGGACGTCTCCAGTCTGTCTCAGGACAACATACACGTCGGACTCCCACCTGTCGGCTAACTTGTGCTTGCCTCTGAGACGGACGTTTCGGACCAAGACTCTGTCGCCTTCTTCCAGGGTGGAGTCAACAACGTGCTTGTCAAACCTCGCTTTGTTGCGACTGGCTGTCTTTTTAGCATTCTCAGTTGCTGCTCTGTAACTGTCTTCGAGTTGGGATTTCAGGTTGCGGACATATTGCGAGTGAGAGCCTGGCTGATGATTGACTGGTAGGCCAAAGGCTAGGTCAACTGGCAATCTTGGCTGACGCCCGAACATTAACTCGTAAGGGGTAAAGCCCATTGTCTCGTTCTTAGTACAATTATAAGTACTAAGTACTCCCGCCAATGACTCTTTTTCTGGTTCTTGAGGGTTCCCAACATGTTGAGCAGGGTCCTGTTGAAGCGTTCTACAGGGTTCCCTCTCGGATGGTAAGGTGTGGTTCTTACCTTTTGAGTACCAATGAGCTCACACAGTTCTTTTATTGTTCGAGACTCAAAGTCAGGACCTTGGTCACTGTGGAGTTTTTCAGGAATGCCATAATGGACGAAAAAGTGGTCCCACAGGGTCATGGCCACTGTCCTGGCTTTCTGATTCGGGGTGGGGACTGCCACTGCATATTTCGTAAAATGGTCGGTAATGACCAGAATATCTTTTGTGTTACTGGAGTCCGGCTCCACACTGAGAAAATCTATGCACACGAGTTCAAGTGGTCTTGTGGCCACGATGTTGACGACTGGTGCGGCTTTCTCGGGCATGGTCTTCCGTCGTATGCAGCGGTTGCAGGTTTTGACCTTAGTTTCCACCTCAGCTGACATTTTGGGCCAATAGAACCGCTTCCGGACGAGATCTAGGGTGCGCTCTGTGCCCATGTGGCCCATGTCGTCATGGAGGCTCTTGAGGACTAAGGATCTCAGGGCTTCAGGGAGCACAAGCTGGTAATGAGTCTGAGCGCCCTCTTGCCGTCTGCGATACAAGACACCATTTAAGACCTCCAGTTTGTTCCACTCTCTCAATAAGAGACCAAGCTCAGGAAGTTCCTTCCTCAAGGATGGCGGGGGTTTCTCTCCCAACTCCACTTGCCTGAGGACTTCACAGATGCAGGGATCAGCATTTTGCTTGTCTCTTATTTCAGCTGGTGTTAACGAGGAGACGACAGGTAAGCCACCAAGCTGATCCTCCTCTTCAAAGCTTTGTGGGAGAGCCATTGGATGATGGGCAAGTGACACAACCAAGGTGGTGCTGGGTGATGTTTCCACAGGGTGATTGTCGGTCACTTGGTGGACCAAGTGCTTCTCACAGATGGCTTTGATGGTGTTTTCATTCAGGTGTGCATAATCAGCCACTGACAAGTGTCTTTTTGTGAATTGTTGTATCCTCTCCAACTCTTTTTGTGATGTTGTGTCATCAGGTACTCTGCTGTGAGGACGTCTGGACAGCCCGTCCGCGTCTTGATTCTGCTTACTGGCTCTGTACTGTAGCTGGAAATCAAACGGCGACAGAGCGGCCAACCATCTGTAGCTCGTGGCGTCGAGCTTAGCAGAGGTAAGAATGTATATTAATGGATTACTATCTGTGACAGCAAGGAATGTGTTCCCGTACAGGTAATCCTGGAATTTCTCCATTACTGCCCACTTAAGAGCAAGAAATTCTAATTTGTGCGCAGGATACCTGGACTCACACTTCAACAGACCTCGACTCGCATAAGCAACAACGCGCTTCTGTCCCTGTTGCTCCTGGTAGAGGGCAGCACCGAGGCCCGAGGTGCTCGCATCCGTATGTAGAATGTAGGAGAGCTTAGGGTCAGCAAACCCGAGGATGGGTGCGGTCGTCAGCTTTTCGATTATGGTGTCGAACGCTGCCTGGCAAGCAGGCGTCCATCTGTCACCAAAGGAGTCCTTTGGGTTGAAGTACTTCTCAGGGTTCACTGTGGTTTTAGCGTGCTTCCTCAGCGGCGGGTAGCCAGCGGTGAGCTCGTTGAGTGGCTTCACGATCTTTGAGTAGTCTTTTACAAACCGGTGGTAATAACCGCAGAAATCCAGAAAGGTTCTTAGCTCCTTCAAGTTGTTTGGTTTTGGCCAGGTTTTTAATGCTGCTACTTTGTCAGGATCGGTTTCGATGCCTTTTTCAGACACGATGTGGCCGAGGTACTTTACAGAGGTTTGGAAGAACTTGCATTTCCCTGGCGACAGTTTCAAGCCAAACTCTTTCAACTGGTTGAGCACGCGCATCAACCTTTCCTTGTGCTCCTCCAGTGTCGAAGAGAAGATGATGAGGTCATCCAGAAAAACTTGGGCTTGCTTCAAGTTCAACTCTCCCATACAACGCTCCATAAGCCTCTGGAACGTGCTAGGGGCGTTGGTTATCCCCTGAGGCATCCTGTTGAACTCGAAGAATCCTCGTGGGCAGACGAATGCAGTTTTGTGTTTGTCTGCTTCCTCCATCTCTATTTGATAGAAGCCTGATTTGAGATCGAGCCGAGAAGGACTCTTCCAGATTAGGTAAGGCATATGAATCCTTTACTGTTTGTGTGTTCAATTTTCTGTAATCTATACAGAGTCTGACATCGCCATTCTTTTTCCTGACGACTACAATCGGCGAGGAGAAAGGTGACTCCGATTCACGGATGACTTCTGCATCGAGGAGTTGCTGGAGATGGGTACGCACAGCCTCTGTGTCCTGGGGGTGTATAGGTCTCGGCCTATGTTTGAATGGCGTCTCGTCACTGAGGGTTATGTGATGTTTGATTTTGTCAGTGCGGCCAAAATCTAGCTTGTGCAGTACAAACACTTCCAGCATGGAATTCAATTTCTCTGTTATCCTCTCTTTCCACTCATTGGATACAGGAGAGTCAGTGAAGTCAAAGTTGAGATCTGGTTTTTGGTCAGGTTTTGTGGGGGAGTCTGAGTCAGGGGTCTTGACAGATTGAACACTCTTGACAGCGTGTATCTCTGCTATGACAGCCTTTGGAGACAGGGTGATGTCATGGTGTGACTCGTTCTTGAGCATGACTGGTATGCAGCGTGGCAGCTTTGGTGGTAGACTTACCAGGCTATCTGTCACCAGGATGCCACCTGGCAGGGATGATGACTTTGGTGACTCTACCATCACCCACTTTCCTACATCAGGCGTCCTGCAGCTCAGCTGAAATGGTCTCGAAGTCTCTACTATGAAGCCTCACCTCTCCCAGGCTGGAATCAACAGACTGTCTTTTCCGGATCTCAAGGGTCTTTAAGACGACTTTGCAGCCATAAGGAAGAGACTCATAGTTCTGGGGTGCGATGTCTGCGTACTTTTCATAGAGAACATCCAAAGTATTTGTGCCTATAAGCACTGATGACAAGGTGGAGTGCATGTCAGGTACAACCAAGACCAGCGTAGGTACCTCGATGTCGGCTCCAAGCAAGCTCTCAGGGAATCTGATGGTGGCCTCAACATAGCCAAGGTAAAGGACGCTTTGACCGTTGGCTCCTTCCACTTCAAGCAGGTCGTTCAAAGAACTGAGAGGTAAGTTAGACAGGTTCTCCAGATAGAGGGAGTTGGGGATCGTTGTTACTTGAGAGCCTGAATCTAACAAGCAACTGCAGTCTTTGTCAGCGATGGTCACTTGTGCGGTGCACTTGGCACCAATCAGACCTTTTGGCAGGGTCACTGACTGTCTTTGCGTATGAGAGTACACATGGGCTCTGTGCAGCTTCTTTTTGGAACACTTTGTCTGTGTTCCAGTCCCTGTTTGTCCCACACCCGGAACTGAGTCTAGTTTAAAGGATCAGGCTTTGGAGCGCCATGTTGACTGTCCCATGCTAACTGCTTTTCTTTCAGCTGCTTCCTCTTCTCAGCTACAAGAGATGGGTTCGGCTCACTTTCACACTGAGGCTTGGTGTGTCCGTCCTCTCCACATCTAAAGCAATACCAGCGCCTTAGTCTATTGCTTGTGTTGTTGTTTACATCTCGGCTGTGGGGCTGCAGCCTTTGAGATGTGTGAGCGATAGCTGGGGAGTGTGTGCTAGCTGTTTGGGGAGCTAGTGGTCTGGCAGCTGGTTTAGCTTTTCTACTGTCTTTCTGTGTGATACGTGTGAGCTGGGACTGTAAATCAGCTATTTGTTTCTTTAAGTCTTGGATTTCAGACCTGTGATCAAGAGCTGGCTGAGATGAGTTGCAGTCTTCTTCACTCTGCACATTAACACCTTGATAATGAGAAGACACTCTTGGCTTTGAAACATCTAAGTGCTGTTTCATGCATGATGCTTTGGAAGAACGCTTATCTTCTGCTGTGCAGAGTAACAGGAGAAGTTCGGCAAAGGTAGGTGGGTTCTGTTTCTTTTGTTCTAGCTGGAGTTCAGTTATCAAGATGTTATCCCAGCAGCCTCTGACGAACTGCCTGAGAAGATGCCGGTCAAGGTCGCTTGCAGTTACACCTCCCCTCCTGAGGGTGGTGCTTAGCATCACCTGCAGCCGTTGTAGATAAGCTGAGGGTTTCTCACCATTATCTTGCATTGTGTTGAGATACTTTGCGAAGAGGTCATCTCCATCCTCGACGGTGCCGAAAGCGGAGTCCAAGATCTCTAAGTACACATTAAGAGGAGATTCAGGTGTCAGGTACTTCACAATATCAATAGCAGGTGATAAGAGACTTTCAAGGAGCTTTCGTGACTTGTAAAGATCAGACTGTGTTGTGTCTTTAAGAAGAAGTTCGATGTTGGAGCGCCATGCCTCATAATCTACTTCATTGTTGGGACGTGGGACACGCCCAGAGAAGGGTCTGAGTCTCAAGGAAGTGTGCACCTGCAGAGCAGAGTCTTCATTTCTCACTATGTGCTCAACGATTACTTTTTGTATGTCAGGTGGATTGACGACAGAAAGTTTCAGAGCAGGCTGTGTCTTTTCTTTAGATGGTGTCAATGGTGGAGACCAATGACGTTGAGCATGCTGCTCTGGGACTACGCTGGGCAGGGGGCTTACCTGTGCAACATTATCAGGGTCATGTTGCTCTGGGGTATCAGGTGAGTTCTGCTCTGTATCTTCATCTTGGGTCTCAGAGTGATCTAGATCACAGTCTCACTGATGAGGGAGAGCTCTTCTCTGAGGACAGCTGCAAAGCCTTTGCCAGTCTGTTTTGCAATGTCCTTTAACTCTGTAAGGTAAGTCTGTGTAGCTGTTTTGCTGGCTACAGGTGTGTAAACACTGGCTAAAGCTCTGATGTGGTAGGTGACATCAGTCTTAGTCCTACTGTTAAGTCTGTGTGGCAATGAAGGTAAGAGAGACTGTATAGCTGTACCATACACATACTCTACAATAACCTGTTTGCCTGACTCTTTCTCAGTGAAATCTACTGGAATTACCCTTTGAATGGAACCATATTGTTTCAGGAAGTCGTGTAGTTCTTCATCAGTTTCTGTACCGGTTACACCGCTAACTATGACTGAGTTAGGGATTTTTACACTACTCGTTTGAATAATATCCATATTGGAAAACTGATAGCAATATTATACGGTCTCTGGTTTCTAGTTTTAAATGCTTTAAGCCACTCCTGGCTGGCTCGCCAAGTTTGTAGCACCGGTATCACACCACTAACTGCGCCACTGGACCAGTTCTAGGCTCTAAGGAGTGGGGAGCAAGAATAATTACACCAGAGACCATTGCTTTAAATAGAAAAGGCCGGCAATTTACTGAATGTAAAACACACATATAAAACACAGTACATAAAACCAAAAATACCCTGCAGGTTCCCAATAACAAGGTAAGTATAAATGAAAAAAAAAAAGTATTTCACTCTTTCTTTTTGTTCTTTAGTTCACCTAGTTTATTTTAGTAAAGCTAATCTAATTTAATTAGACCAGTCTCTTTTTCCTAGGTTGTACCTATCTTAGGATTCCTATTTTTCTTCCTGAGTTAACTGTTTTTTCTTTCTTTTACAGGTAAGAAAATACCTTCAAAACCCAAGTACATCAAAATGGACCACAGTTATTCAAATCACATTCAAAAGTATAAACAAAATAAAAGTATGACACTGAACACTTGAACTCACAAATGTGAGTTCAAGTGTTCGGTTCGATTCAGTCCAAAAAAATAATAGTTCAATCAGTTGTCAGTTCTGTTCAGTTCAGTTCAAACTAGTTCCTGATACTCCTACCACTCTGGCAGTGAGTTACCACACGCAGAGGATTTCCTCAATGATGCGATGGAGAAAATGAGTTAAGGATGTGAGTCTGGCACGCCATCTTGAATCCCGTCTGTGGATGTGCACGCCCGCACATGGCAGACCAATCCTCGCTCCGACCGAGCTTCCAACCGAGCAAAAAAACCTGACCTGTGTAACAGGCCATAAACACAATAAAACTCTTTTTAAATCCTCAAATCACACAAATAAATTCTTCACAGTCTCTGAGTTGTAACGTTACTGCTACAGTGTTTTTTTTTCAACTCAAAATGGCAGCGGAGCGGTCTCTTTTATCTCACGGCTCCGTCTCCTGCACTAATTACTGCACAAATCTCTCATTTACACAGCTTACACACACTTTTATAACATTCACAGTCTTCATAAACCCAAAATATTAACTGGTAAACAGTTTATGATGGAGCATTTCTTTGTAAACAGCTACGTTTTTAGCGTTAGCTCTCCGCCAGAAAAAAAAGTACAACATGGTGAAAATGCATGAAAATAAACATAAGACTCACCAAAACCGATGTGGCTTAGTTCTCATAAAATCTCCGTCAGTTCCCGACCAGGTAAGTTATGTTTTTCGACTGTTTTATTGACTTTTTCACTGCTTTTTCTGTTAATTAATCACCGCTCGTTTTCTCCGATTCCTCCTCTGCTCTCTCCCTCAGGTCTCTGCTGCAGCGTCACTGAGGTGCTGCGTCTGTGTTGCTGGTCCCTTAAAGGGGCAGCAACGTTATTTCCTGTCAACAGACTTTTAATCTTAAACACTAAATGATTGCTGAATTAACATTTTTAATTAACTCTGATGATTAATTGACATTAAATGAATCACTTTTAACTTTCAAACTTATTTATGCAGCTTTTATTCAACTATTTATTCTTATTTATGTCATATTTTAACATGGGTTACACTGGACAAAAAAGAAGGAACAGAGCCGGCGTCAGGGTGAGGCTGAACCGAACTTGGACCAAGAGCTGTTCCTCTACCAAGCCCTCTTCTGGCTACTGTCCAGTCACAGGAGAATAAAGTGGATGAGATGCCGATGCAGAGTTCCCGACTCTGCTGCTGTGTGTATTTTGTGTCGTAACACTGGATTTTTCTCTGTAGATGGTTGACATTGAGTCTGTCACTTCTCTGTTGGTAGTTGGTCTCGCCATGGTCTCGCCATGTGGTTTCGTATCTATGCCATAAAGTTCCTCCTCTTTTCTCTCTATAGGCCTTTCTTAGTTTCTTCTTCCTTGTCTTTTTGGATTTTGGGGTTCATGTTGTGGTCTGATATCTGGCTGTGTTTTTTGTTCTGCGGGTGTCTGACTTTCCTCTCCCTGTCTTTGCAGAGTGAGCACCGAGGGGCGGAGCGATCTCCTGGAGCATGGGGCCCCCAGCACACCTGCAGGTTGTTCTGCCCAAATTGGCTGGCTTTATAAGCCACGCTCCCTTTGTCTCCTGTGCCGGATGATTCTCCTGTGTTTCAGCGTCTCACTCGTGCCTCCTGTGATGTCTTGCCTCTTGCCTCGTGTTTCGCTCTTGCCTTTGTTAGTGTTTGTAAGTTTTGGGTGTCTCATCACCGTTTTCTTTGTTGCTTCTCGATCAGTTGTTTGTCCCATTTCAATGGTGATTTTTAGTTTACCTTTTTGTTGTTACTTTTCCCTTCGGGTGATTTTCTGTTGATACTTTTCTCGTTTTTTCTGTGAACCACTTCCTGATTTGTAATAAAAGACTATTTTTTGTTTTGAACTCTGCAACTGGGTCCTGGCGTTTTTGACTGGCACGTAACAGTTCAGCTGCCAATTGGGCGCAGCTGCTACAGTCTGGATTTCTCATTGAATATGAAACTGTCAGTGACTCAAAAAGGAGAATTACGCAGAGGCAGATGATTCTGCATCATTAGTTCCACTCAATGCATTACATCACATTTCTCCTCAAAACATACTTGAAATCAAAGACAATAATAAAACTATAGCATTAATCAAAGGATGGCCCATATTAAAGACTAAATCAGAAATGAATAAATCATAGCATAAACAAATTAAATGAAAACTTAGATTTTCCACAATAGCTGTAAAATGTAAAAAATATAGTAAAAATAGGCCTTAAATCCACATTTGTGCCTTACAATACACACCGGATACCGCACTTAGGAGTAAATATTGACATTATGTTACTTTCAACATAGCTAGTACCATTACTCATATTACTGTTATCATTAAAGATAATAGATATGTATCCATTCAACATACAACACATGATAACACAGAAGATGACTATTAGATTACTAAGGTAAGAATGTGTCAAAGGATATCTTTTTGACTGCTATTACCAACAGAACTTGCATTGGGAGGCTATAACCTGGTTCTCCTGGTTGGAAACATGTTTTGGGTTTTCAGCTGGGAAAGGAAGAAAATCACCTGCTGAGAATACTTTGGAACAGAAGAAAACAAGAGTTAGACATAGTTTTGTTGTGCCTCCTGCAAATGTGTCAAATTTTGAAACTTATTTGTTCATCTGGACAGCCAAAGAAAAAAGGTGGATCATTAAAACCTCATGCGGTGAAAACCCAATGCCCAACAACGCTTCTTTTCAGTTTTTTTCTAGATTAATGGATTTTTTGATAATTTATCCTTTATTGTCCTATTTTTTCTACTTGCCCAGAACCCTGAGGATGATAAAGTATGTGAAACATCCAGTTGATTCCTAGAGCCAATACTAATTGCTTAGTTACTTGAGACGTAAATAGCTTTCTATTATCAGAGCCTATACTAGTAAAATTACCAAATCTGGAAATGACATGTTCCATTAAACATTTAACCACATTTAACACATTTTTCTCTAGTGAGAAATGCCTTAAGCCATTTCGAAAACGTGTCTACGATGACTAGGAGATTTTTTTTTTTACATTTTGGCATATGTGTGAAATCAAACAGTAAAAAGACCCCGTAGATATCGGTCAGGGATCATATTTTGATTGATTCTCACATGGATTACATCTCGCACAAGAATCAGAATCAGAATCAGAATCAGAAAAAGATTTATTGCCAGGTATAGTTAACACAATACGAGGAATTTGTTCTGGTGGGTTGGTGCAACATAAATATAGAAAAAGAAAACAGATAAAATAGAAGATACAAATATAAAATATAAAATATAAAATATAAAAAGTACGAGTCTTACAGTGCAAAACAAAACAAGTAACACAAGTAACAGTGTAACAGTGCAAGAAACAGAACCATGGAATTAAAGTATATACAAGAATGGTTGGAGTGCAAGATATATATTGATATTTACATTGAAATTCACATTTATACAGGTTTGAGTGCAATTTTATGGTGTGGATGTGCCGCATGACCAGCAGCAGTGCCGGTGATGTGCATTAATGAACACGTTAATGTAACGTACAGTCTATGAGGAGAGTGCGTCAGTGGGGGACCTGGGCCTTGTTTATGAGGCCGGTGGCAGACGGGAAGAAACTGTTCTTGTGGCGTGAGGTTCTGGTCTTGATGGACCGAAGCCTCCTGCCAGAGGGGAGCGATTGAAAGAGTTTGTGTCCAGGGTGGGAGGGATCGGCCACAATCTTACCTGCACGCCTCAGAGTCCTGGAGGTGTACAGGTCCTGGAGGGAGGGCAGACTGCAGCCGATGACCTTTTCAGCAGAGCGGATGATACGCTGCAGCCTGCGCTTGTCCTTGGCAGTAGCTGCAGCGTACCAGATGGTGATGGAGGAGGTGAGGATGGACTCGATGATGGAGGTGTAGAAGTGCACTATCATCTTCACTGGCAGGTTGAACTTCCTCAGCTGCCGCAGGAAGTACATCCTCTGTTGGGCTTTTTTGGTCAGAGAGCTGATGTTCAGCTCCCACTTGAGGTCCTGGGTGATGATGGTGCCCAGGAAGCAGAAGGACTCCACCGTGACCACTGGAGAGTCTCTCAGGGTGATGGGGGTGAGTGGGGCTGTGTTCCTTCTGAAGTCTACGATCATCTCCACTGTCTTTAGAGCGTTGAGCTCCAGATTGTTCAAGCTGCACCAGGACACCAGACGGTCTGTCTCCCTCCTGTAGGCGGACTCATCTCCATCAGAGATGAGCCCAATGAGGGTCGTGTCGTCCGCGAACTTCAGGAGCTTGACAGACTGGTGACTGGGGGTGCAGCTGTTGGTGTACAGGGAGAATAGCAGAGGGGAAAGAACACAGCCCTGAGGGGATCCAGTGCTGATAGTCCGGGAGTCAGAGATGTGTTTTCCCAGCTTTACATGCTGCCTCCTGTCAGACAGGAAGTCTGTGATCCACCTGCAAGTGGAGTCTGGCACGTTCAGCTGGGAGAGCTTGTCCTGCAGGAGAGCTGGGATGATTGTGTTGAAGGCAGAGCTGAAATCCACAAACAGGATCCTGGCATAGGATCCTGGGGAGTCCAGGTGCTGGAGGATGAAATGAGCTAGACATTGTTGAATAAATTCTTTAGTAGTGAAAGGAGGATCAGTTTGTATGTAATTGTACGGCTGGCAAAGTAGTGTTTAACCAGGGGGGTAGAGAGTGGTGCATAGCTGCCTTCTTAGTATGCCTGTTATATAAATTATTACCTTTTGCTACATCTAAGATAGTATCATAGTCAACAGTAGATTTCTTTTTTTTTTTTTTTTTAACAAGATCTGAATATTGACTTGGGTTTTTTTATGTAATGACAAATCATATTTTTTCCAAATCTTAATAAAATCAGAAAAACATATTTTGAATTTGTATACATTGCTATTAATTTAGTTGTTTGTCAACACTAGTAATTTCTGTGCTTTTATTCAACAATCCTGGTTATTGACAATAGCATATCCTGTTAAAGTAATATCATCTGGACACATGGAGAATCCATTAAAAAGCAAGATCGTTATCCTCTAGAGGCGTCTGTTGAAATCTGTTCTTATACTACGACTTCTTATACTAGATGTTGAATTAATTAATCAAGTATTGAGGTTTCCTCCATATTATTATGGATTAAGTGTAGAGCCATACTTATATTTACTGTAGCTGATATTATAAGATTTTGCATTTCAATTAAAACATGGTCTAACTGCTACATAATTGCGATGTCATATGTTGAGTAGTAATGTTTTGCAAAATAATATTTACTACATGTGAAGTATGAAGTATCAACGGATGTCCCAACACAATAGTTTGTGATTTCTCTGCCATAATGGCAGCAGCTGCTACTGCACTTAAACAAGGAACCATGCCTTGAACAATCAATGGTGAAGTTTTAGAGTAATATGCAACTGTCTTGATCTTTCACCATGCATTTGAGCCAAAACAGCAGAGGCGACAAGTCCATTTTCAGCAACATAAAGATGAAATGGCTGCTCGTGATCAGGCAGGCCCAGAGTTGGAGCGATACAGAGGAGGTATTTGATGTGACGGAAGGCTTGTCTCATCTCTTTGTCCCATCGTACGTCATCAGGAGCATCCTAAAAGGTTGCTATAGTAAGACATGTCACATAGTCAGCCAACCATGCTCGACAATAGTTCACAAGACCAGAAAGGATAACAGTTCAGTCTTTGTCTGTGGTCTCTCCATCTTTTTGATGACTTCCACACGTTCAGGTGAAAAATATCGGCACCCATCTTTCAGTACATAGCCCAAGTATTAGACAGACTGCTGGCAGAACTGGAGCTTGGCAAGAGAGGCTCTGTGTCCACCCAGGGCTAAGTGTGTCAGGAGAACAAGAGAGTCTTTGATGCAGTCTGACTCAGTTGGTGATGCCACCAGAATGCCATCCACATACTGCAAAAGCGTCGATACACCGGGTAAGATCAGTTGAGCCAGATGCATATTAACTGCAGCTGAATATACCGTTCCAGAATCAACAAACCTTTGTCATAGGCAAGGCAAAATAAATTTTCAATTTTTTAGCAGTGAACACAAATAAACCTTATGTTCTTCCATGTACTGGAATTGAAAAATATGCTGAACATGAATCTACTACTGTACAAAATTTGGAGTTTGCCAGAAGGGCAGTGAGAATTGAGTTTGTATCTGGAACCACTGGAGCCATAGGAACAGGAACAGCTTCATTATCTTCTCTCAAATCTTGCGCAAAGCAATATTTATTAGTTCCTGGTTTTTAACTTGGATTTAAAGGTGTATTATTTTGTGATCTCCTTTTAGTGATTATTTCTTGTTGCAACAGGCTTTTAATTACTGGCACTATTCCTTCTTTTTTTCTTTTGACAATGGATATTGTGTAACATACACAGGATATTTATTGGGATTTATTTTGACATGATATGGAGGAACATTCAATAGCCCAACATGATTTGCGAGCAATGCCCATTACTCTGAAGGGGCTGAAGTTAGTATAGAAGTTTTAACACCACATCCTTAGCTTCTGCTCAAACATGAGGCTGACAGTGATCTGTCAGTTTTTAAAAAATTTTTTTAAAGCTTTAATATCCATATGACCAGATGATATAATGTTTCCCGATCTTCATTATCCAGAATTTTTCCAAAATATTCAAGGCAGGACTCTGACAGATGATTAACATCTGTAAAATCTGTACGCACAGCACATATAAAGTCCACCTTTGTCAGTTACATCCTTCCACAATAGTAAAAGTACATATAGTGATATGCAAATAAACACTGGAGGATTTCTAATACCTACAGACTGGATTGTTGATGGATTTTTTACTCAAGGGACACCTTAAATCTTTTTCTCTTAAACATGAAATTGTTGCACTAGTACAGAGATACTCATTGCGTGGCTCGCGAGCCACATGCGGTTTGTCAAGCTTTAATTGGTGGCTCACATGGTAGCTTATAACAATGTGGTAACACAGCCAATACATTTTTTTCAAATGTGCTACATAAACATACAGTGAACACTGCACTACAAAAACACAAACATCTGCATTATACTTCTCCCTTCACCTTAATAATGACGGTGAAAGGAAGTATTAATTAAGGCTTAATTAATGGTGTTTCCTAAAGGGGCCACTGTCAAACCTGGCAACGCAGCCCGCTTATGGCATTGTTTACAACACCGTCACACACTTGACCACAGTGCACGTTTGCAGCCAGGCTACGTTAGCTCTGCTAGCCAGCATGAGATGCAGGCACAAAATGGATAGTTTTTTAATAAAAAAGGGCAGAAACCAGCTATAAAACCAGACGGACAGACACACAGTGTTGTAACGAACAGGAAAAAGAGTCTGAGGAAGCAGCAAACGAATATCAGCATGAAGACGCCGGAGAGGGCAATCGGCAGGTGTACCCAGTAAGAAATGAAAGGTACAAAGCATACAAGATGAGCACAGAAATTTTCAGGACAAGTGGACAGACAAATTCTTATTTATTCTGCATGGCATGAGCCCTCTGTGCTTAATATGCAAACAAACCCACGCCTGTTTCAAACAAAGCAACTTGGAGTGCCATTTCAAAATGACACATCCAAAATTCAATGAAAGTTACCCGCCTGGCAGTGAACTAAGAAAGAGGAAAATAACACAGCTCACTGCTTCACTGTGAGCAGCAAAATCTTATCCACTGGACAACCTCCACTGCAGAGCGTTTAACAAAGGCATCTTTTGAGATAGCATGGATTTTGGCATGGGCCAAAAAAACATTCTCAGACTCAGAAATAGTAAAAGACTGCTTTTTGGCTTCAGCAGACATACTGTTCACAATCTTTGACAACAAGGACGTGATCCTTAAACGAATAAAAGGATTACAGTTGTCTGATTCAACAATAATGAGGCGGATGGAAGACATTGGAAAGGACGTACGTGACCAGTTGTTGGCTGATCTGCGAGCCACACCTTGTTTCAGCATTGCAGTGGACGAAAGGACAGACGTCACTGATGTTGCTCAGCTGTGCATTTGGGTGGGGTTCCCATAAGAAAACTCTTTTCGAAAGGAGATGTTGCGCTTACTACCACTCCATGGCCAAACAAGAGCTGAGGATATTCTGAATGCACTTTTGGTATTTTTTGAGGAAATCATCTCAGCTGGTCCAAACTTGCAAGTGTGTGTCTTGATGGTGCCCCAAGCATGCCAGGTAAAGAGAAGGGTTTTGTTGGCCTCATGTCAGAAAGAGAGGAAATGCCCAATATTATCATCTTCCACTGTATCACCCATCAGGAGGCACTGGTATCAAAGCTCAGAAACAATGAATTCCTAAATGTGATGCAAGGGGTTGTGCATGTGGTAAATTACATTGTTTGAAGAGCACTACACCACAGACAGTTCAGACAGTTAATTCAAGACTATGTCACAGAGAACAGCGATTTAATGTTGCTGGTTGGAGATGATGGTTGTCCCATGGAAAGGTGCTGGATCGGTTCCCGAGCCTCCTTCCTGAAATCAACACTTTCTTGGACAACAAGGGGAAACACCAGCCAGAGTTGAAAGACCCACACTGGATCATACAGCTGGCCCTCCTTACTGACATTACTTGTCACCTGAACGCTCTCAACTTGCAGCTCCAAGGGAGAGACAAGCTTCCAAGTGACATGCTGAGGGCAGTCAGAGCATTCCAAAACAAAATAACTGCTCTGTGGATACCTGACAGAGAACTCATCCACTTCCCTAAACTCAGAGCAACAACCACAAGTGACCCATCTCTGCAGCAGCACTTCAGCTACAGCTTGTTTAAGTTTTGGAGGAGCTGAAGAGTAAGTTTGAATCCAGATTCAGTGATGTGACTGAACATGAGGAGATATTTAATTTTATTGAAAACCGCTTCCATGTGGATGTATTCTCTGTCACTCCAACCATCACACTGCCCTGGTAATTGTGCCGCTCTGGAGAGTGAAATAATTGATTTTGCTCTGCCAATGTGGCTCTTGTGAAAAAAATAGTGAGATCACTGCACTAGTATCTACTAGAATGGGATCTGTTTTCCTCGATACATGTAAGCTTAATTGGGGTATTTCTGAAAAGTTTATCAGTGATATGAAATTGTGGAACAGTGACTATAACCTCGCAGTAACTACTGCTGTCCATGGGGAAGGGCATTTGCCCACAGGGTTACCATATTTATAGAGACCCACTTTGGCTCGTGACCTTCTATTCTCTATTTACACCCCTGCCTCTGGCTGGGATATAGTGAAAGGCTGCAATTTGTGCTTTAGTAACTTGAAGTGCTTACTTTTAGGGGTTAATTGGTGTAGAAGTCCATCAGCATCTCAAGTTTAATATTAGGCATAAATGTTGTTAAAATAACCTATAACTTTTTTGTTTTAATTATCTATTTCAATTTATATATATAATTTTTTTATGGTTCACCCCTAACATCCTGGATCAAGCTGTTGCACTAGATGGACTGACCTAGTTGGGAGCCGTACACAAGACTTATGCAAATTAAAAAAATGCACTGCAGGAATTGAATAATGCCATCAGCAGCAACCAGATGGAACTTTTCATAGTATCTACTGATTTTAATCAAGTCATCCTTCAACTCAAAAGATACGGCAGGATCAAGGACAAATGTAATTTCATTTTTTAAACTTTGTGTAATCATTTTTGTTTAATCATGTTTTAAACTTGAACATGAACATGAATAAATCTACCTTCTACCTTCCAAAAATACCAGAATGCACTGTGCTGCACCAGACCAGAAAATACTCCCCCTGGCATGTGATGTAATGGGAGTTGGTTTTCAGATACAGGCAATGCAGTAACATGACATAATTCTGGTTTATGTTAGATCAGCATTACCTCGTTTTACTGTTTGACTTATTGTTTGATCGAGTTTGAGAGACAGAGAGAGAGACAGAGACAGAGAGAGAGGGGGGCGGGGGGGGGGGGCTCCACTCACTTCTTTACTCTTCATAGCTGTGTTTATGATGCCTATTCAGGTTGGGAATATCTTACTGTTATGCTGCCTTGCCATTCTGTATATAACTTGCAATTGCTGAAAGGACCAGAGTGGTCTTGCCACTGAGCTGGGGACAGGGGTAGTAACAGCACTGTAACCAGGACTGTGTAAAATATTAAACTGTAAAGACATGAGTATGGGTGGTGAGGTTAGGGTTAGGGTTAGGGTTAGCGTCCAGCTTCTCAAGTATTTCAGCTCTTACCTCCTTTAGATATATACTGATTCCAACCAGGAAACCAGAGGTCACAATGGTGGCTCCAGTGCTGGCTGGATTTTCAAAATAAAATATATCATGATGAAAACGAATGGATGGCCTTGAGAAGGCTGGATTTTCAAAATAAAAGCCTGAGATGGTAAAAGGTTGGCTATAGGGTTTGGACAAGGCTGGGTTTTCAAAATAAAAGCCCAGAGAAGTTAACAGGAATACACTGGGGGTGGGGGACTGGACAATGCTGTATTGTTGGATCTTGGAAGACAACTTCCATAATTAACAAATAAATTGTTAAAGAATCAATTAACAGGCTCATTTTAGTGCACTCACTTCCAAGTCTGGGTTTGCTTAACAGGACAGCTTCAGATAAGTGTTCACTTGACCTCTCCAAAGGATGCTAAAGTATTTTTCATTGTATTTTCTTTACTTTTTTCATGCAGCCACTGGTTTTACTGCAGTGTGAAAGTCCTAAACAGCACAGATGCATAACATTTTCCGCATAGTTAAAGCAGGTAACATCATGTCTGTTTTCTTGCTTTCATGATGGTGTGACTGTAAATTCATATTTCCATACAATGATAACTTGATAAAGTTGATTTCCATAAGTGAAATTAATAAGATCAAATGCCCGGTGGAAGATCAGAAACACTCATTATGAAATATGAACATCCACATGTGCTTTTGAAATGTGGCAGCAGTAATGTGTGTGTATATATATATATATATATATATATGATTTGCAGGAAATTAGCTATCGTGCCTAGATAAGCTCTGATGTGATTCTTTACATTTGTTCTTTACATCTTCTGAGGATGTGGTCATAATTATCCTGCTCTCAGCTCATTCTGAGGGTGCAACTGTTTACCAACCCCTGCCTGCCAGATCCTAATGCATTGGGTATATTAGCTAATGGACAGTTACAATGATGTGCCAGTCCTAATGATCCTGGCTGCATCATGAAACAGTTGAACCTTTTGTTACAGCAACCTCTGAATGTTGCTCTCTTTTGGTTGGCAGTGTTGTGAAAGCTAGAACTAGAGGCTGTGTGATGATCCCAAATGTTTTAACATCTGCCTTGTTGTGCCCTTCTGCAGCCATATAATCTTCTATCTTTTACAGCAGAGGGCAGGAGGTCCTGCCAGCAAGCTTTATGGGCTGTTAGAAACCCAGAAGCCATCTTGTAAATGACCAATTAAATGAGAAGATATCCCAAGGGAATGCATACCTGCCCAGAAGGAACCATACAACCTAATAAGAAGGGAATTTTGTGTGCAGTTTAGTGTTGTTTAGTGTGCAGGAGGCTCTGTTGAGAATAACTCCATCATGGGAATTCCCCTTGCCACTCTACTCCATCTCTAATTCTGCTTCAAAATATCAAGCTGATGCTGTGGAGCTGAAGAGGGAAAAAAATCCATTTCTCACATTTTCATTCATCAGGTGATAAAGTGAATGTGGGTCTCACTGGTCCAAGTCCCAACTGGATGCTCTCAGCCTGAGAAATATGGATGAAATGCAAAGTCTTCATCTGAGTGAGTAATGAGGTCGTCAGCAGTGAGTGTGGAGAGATGATAATATGCTGCATACATATACAACCAGGTGCCATTACCCCGACAGTTTGAATCAATGAGACGACAGCAAACAGAAGCTACTTTTGCTTTGCCTTATATTTGTGACGCAGGCATGGCAATGTTGTTTAATTCCGTGGTCAACACAGGGCAAGACACAGCCATCAGTTGTTCTGTCAGACTGCTCATATTGCTTGATATACATTTAGAACACAAAGTGTCACACATGGCATACAGAACAGACAGCAAACACAGAGAGAAAACCAGAGTAAGACTGGCACATCTGCACATCGTGTTAAGGGAGAGGGGGAGGGCAGGGGATCAGTATGGGCCATGAGACTGTGATTCATATTCTCTTATTCTCTTGATACATACACAGCTGTACGCAGTAACACCAGTCAACTCACTAAATCTAACTGAAGCCGCCGGCTCGCGTTGTCTGCACTATCCATTCTGTTCATTTCATCAGAGAAGGTTTAGAGAGGAGATGATCAACAGGAGACCAGTGGGAGGTGTCCCCACTTTCAGTATAAGCTAATACTGCATTGACCAGAAGAAGGACAACAAAGAGATTCTCCTTTATTATTAAGGATCAGTATTTTTACAGCTTGGGTCCAATTTTCATAGTTCAGGCCATCCTTCCTATCAGTAAGTATAACAATATCATCAGCAGGAAACACAGTGACCACCAAAAATAAGTCAGACGCATCACGAAACACATGCAGTCAGAAGATCAGACAGGTTCTTTAACCTCTGTAACATTTAATTGATGATTTATAACACACTATAATGTAGTTGTATACTGCTGTTATGGACATGCTTATTGCAGTAGTTGACTGTCAACAGCTCTTGTAACTTCTCCTATGAAGAAATATTTTATATATATATAATATATATATATATATATATATATATATATATATATATATATATATATATATATATAATATATATATAATTTTTTTTTGTTAATAGTTTGTCATTATCTCTTTATACCACAACCTCCACTTACAGATGTGGTGGGAAGGAGTTGTTGACTTGGGTTGGGCGATATCTACCAGAATGGCATACGATGTCTTAAAAATATGCATTAACTCTTTGAAACCTGAAGCGACATCACTTTTCCTGTCCTGCTTTCAGGCACCTTTCACAGGTATTTAAATATTTGAACCCTGAGTGCAAACTGGTGAAATGTCTTGAAAAAACAAACAAAAAAAACATTGGAAAAAATGTCAATGAGCAACTTGATAAGAAATGTTCCATAAATTGCAAGAAATCGGTAGATTTTGAAATGATTTTTTTTAAAGCTAGGTGAAGGGAAAAACTATTTAAAGCTAATACAGAATTATTATAATTTTTCAGAAATTTTTGATGTCATTTCTTTTCTTTTTTAAAATAAATTTTCAGGTCATTTTCTTATACTTTTTACTAGTTTCTCTCCATTTCTTGATTTGTTTTCTTCCCATGTTTTTGAAAGAAATGAAACCAATTTGCTTAGATTTTTAAAAAGGTTAAATACGTGTTAAATAAACCATTCAACCCTGACTTGCAAACTGCCAACTTTCTGTGTGTGTGTTCGAGAGAGGGATAGAGAGAGAGAGGGGAAAAGACGGTGTACGGTTAATATTGCATGCAATGTTTCTGTCGACCTAAGTGGGAATAACTTCCTTGGAAAGCAAATTTTACACTCTCTAAGCTGCCTGATGGAACCTGTAATATTTCTTTTATGTTACCAGTGAATTTAAACTTTTTTTAGGAATCCACCAATGAGCCCAACAGTGACAGTTTGATCAGTGACGATGCCAAATCTTCATGGCTGTGATAAACTTGGTCACTGAAAACTGCACACTTTACCCCTCTGGCAGCCTACTTCTTAATTTGGAAGTTTTTGTGGGTCCCCAGACACAGTGCTTAATGAGTTCTTTTCTTTGTTTACCACGGGAGCAGTTTAAGAGTTGGCATGTGGATAATTGATCAGTTGATCTGTTAAGAGCTGATCAGATGGATTGATGAGAGGAGTAACTGCTGTGAGTGCCAGCATACTTTTAGTCTCAGCAGAATAACAGTTAATGTAAGTTTCAGTGTTGTGACATATGTTTCTTTTCCCTAAATGTCAAGGATTAAACAGCACTAGAGAAGCTGCATTACTACTGAACACAGAGACACCTGGACATGCTGTCCTTGACACAGACCTCAGCCAGGAGTTGGATGCCTCTCTGTCTCTGCCACTGTGTGCTGTCTTAAGCTGTGTGCTCATTGCCATGGCCCTATGTTGGAATCTCTTTTCTGTCTTTCAGTAGGGATTGCTTTATTTACTCACTCATTTAAACGTTTTTTTGTTTTGACCCTTAAAGATATATGAAGTACAATGGTGTACACAAAGAAAAAAACAGAACTAAACTGGCTGATGCAGTAGTTTACCAAAATGATAAACATAACTGCAGTAAAGGCTAACACATTAAGGTCTGCATGCTGGGTGTGTATGACTCTAATGGTAAAGGCCCTGGGTGAAAATAGTGCCCAGCACCCAAAGGCATGATGATCTGTAATGATAATACTGTAGAAATAATTTCCAAACCTCAGAAAATAAGACCCAAGTTGTAATAGACCAGAATGATCCTTTGACTATCATTACGTGTTATACACATAAAGCCAACAATGACATTACTCTGCATAAGTATTGAGATGTAACATACTGTACATCAACGCCATGCATTTGGAGTATGGGACCTCAGCTGAGGAAAAACATCCCATCTTTATATACTAGTTACATTTGTCAAGAGCTATGAGCACTTTATGGACATGGGAGTCCAGGTAGTTTGGTTCAGAATTGATTGCACAGTGAAAACTATCGCCCTTCTATCTCTCCCTCACTAGATTGTGCCCACTGTGTCCTAGAAACAGGTAAACCCATTTTGGCATTGAGATACAAGTTGAATTCTGGCATTGCTGCCAATTCAATCTGTGGAAGTAAACAGTCTGTCAAACTGCTTCGCTCATCTGTGACAGTGTATGGTCTGTTTATTGTTCCTTCAATTATAGAAAACATCTGCCAGAACACTATGACCTCTGTGTATCAATATTCCACTGGTGACTGAGAACAGGCTCGAGTTTAGGAAGATCCTTGTGAGAAAAACTGTATTCCAAATGATCCAGGGCTTAGTTTTTCTCTGCCCCACACAGACAAAAACAAACATATAACACAGTTTTTAAATCCAGAGGAAAATATCTTTATGATCCTTGGTTATCAGGATGCTCAAAGCAGTCATCACTGGAAAGGTCCAGAGCCAAAACTCTTATCCCACTGAGAACACTGCTGCTCCAACTGGTCCAGCAGTTTGTCCACTGAGTCTTCTTTTTTCTCCAGTTTGAGGTATCGTCTCCCGCAGCCCAGGTCAAATCGAGGCCAGCTTCGGTGAGTTTGCTCCCCTGCAGCATCCACAACCTGCCAAGGGATGTTCACGCAAATCTGTGAAGCAGCCTCTCTGCTTCTGATGAGCAGCTGATTTCTATAAGCCTCCTCCCCCAGTGCACGGAGTCCATCCTTCAGATGCACACCAGATTGGTCTGTGTAAGGGTTAGTCCTGTAGCTCATGCTTTGGCAGCGCCTTGGCTGGACTGCTGGGATATCCACCTCGTCCAGGGTGGACAGGGAGCTGGCAGATACCAGGCAGTTGTTGAGCTTGGTGAATGGGGCGGGCTGTGGGTCAAAGCTGTCACTGTCCCCATGCTCAGCTCCACACCGTGTGTTAAAGTCTGTCTGACTGGAATTACAGAAGCTGGAAAAGGAGGAGTGGAGAGACGGTGGAGGCTCTGACTTCTGGTGGTGGAGGGCTTCTGTCTGGACAACAGCTTGCTGGTAAATGCCCTCCACACCGTCCTCCTGTTCTCTGGACTGTCTGGTCTGCAGCAGGGGCTCGGATCTTGCCAGCTGCTGAAGACAGAGGATGTTGAGATGGGCAGCTGGTAAACTGCTCACCCACTGGTAGTGTTTGGACATCGAGTTAGCTGCTGCTATTTCTTTAAGGTCTGCCGAGGGAACAGCTGCAGACACAGAGCAAATTACACTGCGCATCTGAGCCAGTAGCATCTGAGTCTCTCTGTCCCTGTTCTCGTAAAGAACTGTGTTGGCACATATGAGGATAAAGAGTCCGACCCCCATGATGACAGGTCCCAGCAGCTTCATCCGCTCGCTATGGATGAGGCTGGCTGTGGACAGGAGGCCCTTAGCTCCCAGACTCCAGCCAGAAGTATGCGACTCCGAGATGCTTTCCCCCTCCGCAACTCCCAGGATAGACGATCTCGATATCCGATAGGGCCAGTATCCCGCCACAGCCAGAGCGGTGCCAACCACCACCACGATGAGCCCCAGCACCAGGAAGGCTCCAGGCATGGAACGGATGCGAAGCTTGCCTTGGATCACCCCGTCCTTCTTCTTTCTGCCTCGTAATGTGAAGCGAGACTTCCGTCGGGAGGGAGGTGAACTTGGTGTAACACCTTGGGCCTTCTGGGTCTTCATGGCACAGGTCCGTCCAGAGGTGGTGCTCCTTAACACCCTGTCAGAGGACTTTGGGAGTGAGGATAATTTAAGAGTTAATGCAGCAGAAAACTCTATATCAAGATGTTGCATCAAAGGGTTCACAATACATCAGTGATGCGATGCAAATGTTTGTACCCTGTTGAGACAAATCTATCAAGTCTACCAAATAAATGTGAAGTAAAAATTTGGACTCAGTTTGTTTGAGTCAATTTCACCTTATTAGCTTAAGTAGAGGACCTAAATGTTAACAGCAATGATACACTAAAATTTAAAGAATACCTCTTATTTTTTAATACATTACACAAATGGTTGCTTGAATCTTGATTGTAAGTAGGGAATTGTTCATCTACTTAATGATAACAAAAACACTGAATACATAATATGACATACTAACCTAAGTAATTTAATTAATTTCAGTTCATTTCCTTGAAAATCTGTCATACACTGGTATAATGCTTCATTCATTTATTCATTCATTATCTGTAACCAGTTATCCTGGTATAGGGTCACATGACAGCTGGAGTCTATCCCAGCTGACACTAGGCAAGAGGCGGGGTACACCCTGGTCAGGTTGGTAGACTATCACAGGGCTGACACACAGAAACAGACAACCATTCACAATCACATTCACACCTGCAGCCAGTTTAGAGTTACCAATTAATTTGCATGTTTTTGGACTGTAGGAGGAATCCAGAATACCCAGAGAAAACCCACATTGACATGGATCGGTCACGCCGGTAGGTTTGAACCCCGAACGCTCTTGCTGTGAGGACAAAGTGCTAACAACTGCACCACCATGAAGACAATGCTGAACATGTCAACTCTTTGCATTGACCACTGACCACACCATGCTCAACTGGATGAGTTCATGTCTTCTGACAAACAGTTCTGAATGAATGACTTTAGCCTTACTGCATGGGCACTGACACATGCGCATTTTTTATGGGTATACTTTTACGCATTGTTAATAGTTTCACTTGATGTCTGATATACTTAATTAAAATTTGAATGACATACATGGCATTTATTTACCACCTCCCAAAATCAGTTTTTACAGTGAGGCAGTGGTATAACAGTCTGCATCTTACAAGAAATCTTTCAAGGATCCATCAGCAGTTAAAAAAAAAACCCTCACTAAATGTCTTCCTATAGGACTTAACCCTTCCCCTCCCCTCTTTTTTTTGCATTTAGTATCTCTGCTTGTTAATCTTGTTCCAGTACTTATGAGGGAGTGGAGGGTACTGTAGATATTGAAAAATAAATAAGGGTGCGTAAATTAATATGGTGATGTGGTTTGGTCTCAGTAAACACACACTCAGTTTGTTAAACCTGTATTCCTCCTCAATAATGAAAATTAAAGCAAAAATATATTACTGCTGAAAACTATTTACAACCATTTTTATACTTTTCTGTCGAAGTGTTCTGCAGGATCTGCAATCTATTAGTGAATATCTGTCCTGTTTAACAGAGATTGCCCAACACTGCTGTCAAGAAGATTTGTCATTATGCCTGCTTTGCTTTGCTTTTTACATATGGACAGAAAACCCGAAAAGATAATGCCTTCGGCCTTGGCTATTGCCAGCACAGAGGCATAATAAAATTTTATTTACTTTGTTATTTACTTCCTTACTTACTGAAAAGGAGCAGATAAGTCTTTATCAACTTGCTTGATGTTGCCTTCAGTAGCAACATTTTCTACCAGCCACAGTTCTTGTGGTCTTCATGTTGTTTCTCAGTTGCAACCCTGGCCCTAATATGCAACTGCATTCTTGAGCAAGTATACGTGAGCCCTTGCAGTTCCCTGACTGCTCGAGAGCCTATGAGCAGAGCCTGCGCAACACTGAGAATAATGTATATATCTGGCTTAAGAGGGGGAGTTAGCTGTAGATACATGCAAACCCTCTCCTTGAATAATGCATTTCATCAGTCATCATGACAGAGACATGAAACATTGCATTACACTGCCTGGAGTCCAGACAAAAATTAGCCCCCTGTCTTCACTTGGTTATCTATCGGTCAGTGGTTGTTTACCACTTACAGTCCTTTCTCAATGTTAATCACCACTGGAAATAATTATAGTGAAACTCCTCAGACTATTCCAAACCTCCCATGTCTGTGGGGAGCTTGTAAATTAAATGACGTACAAGCAAAAGTAGAGAAACACTTGCACATGTCCTGTTCTTACTGAGTTCCCACATGGTCATAAACAAAGTGAAGTGAAATGGAAAAACAGCTTCAAACACTCTGACTGCAATTACTGTGAGGTCCTGAGCATGCTGCAATGAGAGTAAAATGTTCTCCCCATGCTGACTGTCAGACACCTCACAGCTATCTTACTTCTGCTTCTTCCTCATGCCTCACCACCTCTTATGAAAGCTCTTAAGATGTGGGGTTTTTTTTGTTTTTTGTTTTTGTGTTACGTCAGTAGTTCTCAGACTTTTTCTGTCATTCATTCAGAAGCAAAAAAAAAAAAAAATCAAATAATAATCAGTCATGATTTCCTCCACCATCTATGATGATATACAGAGAAATAGCCACCGGAATACATAAAATACATGTATATAAAAGAACAGGAAAATAGGGTATACATATAGTATATTATACATACTCAAGAAGAGTGAGTGAGCTGACACAGATATTTATAACATGGGTCACAAGAGATTAACCACAAATAATAACTATTACCGGATTTTTTGAAGCAGCATTGACCAACAAATTACATTTTGTGTTTTTGCATAGTGTAACCGCACTGCAGAGAGCTTCAGCTGGGCAATATCTCTGAAGGCAGACAGCCATTCCTTCATTGACAGTGCATGCAGCTGTTTTCAGTGACAAGCTACCACTCTTTTAGTTGCTGTAAGACCAGCTAACAAAAGGCGCCTGTCATTTATGGTTAGCTCCAAGGATGAGTTATCATTAAGCAACAGCAAGCACCGCGAGTGAGGGACCGCTCTCTCAAAGATATTGGACAGGATGCTTGAGATATTCCCCCAGAACCTCGGGGGGAGGAAAAGGCTAAGGAAATCGGCTCAACTCTAATAATTCTTGTCTGTTTATTGTAGTGGATCATCGTGGATTCCTGGGTTGTTGGGGAACGGGGTGGGTAGTTTGTTGATTATTTATTGAGACAATGAATCTCCAGCTTTCTCAGGTTCAAAACAACTCCTTGACTAATTTTTTGTTCTTGGAAGGAACACCAACTAAATCACTTATTTATTTAACATAATACTTAGATTAGAAACTGTCAGACTGTTTCTCCGATATGCATATCTATCCTGATGCAAAACAAAACCCAGTGTTAATTAGACGACAGTATATGTGGGAATCATAGTGTAAAATGTAAGATCACTTTTTTAGCAGTGACTATGCCTATCAACGAAATCAACTAATTCAGTTGAATGATCAACAGTTTCATCCTAATAACTGTGATACTAGAATTGTAAAAAGTCTTTCTTGTAAGCAAAAATACCAAAAATCCAGTGGTAGTGTAAAGTCTTGTTATCGCCAAAAGGAAATTATATATTTTGGGATTTCAAAATCCAACCAAATTATGTGTATATTATGTGAATATGGGATATGTTACACTGTTTTCAAAACATTGTGAAATTTCACAGACCAAACGATTGATCAATTTATCAAAACAATCTCTGGTAAAATCATAAAAAATGAAAACTATCAAAAGTTGTAGCCCTATCATAAGCCATGTTATTTAAGCAAAGGCTTACGGCTGTCTGTGTTCAGACATGAAACATTAATGCATCTGAGATGCTTGGCTCATTCTGTTACATTTAAATTTTTGTTATTTTAATGTCACATCAATTGTTAAACTCATATCACGTTGTTGTGCATAAGATGGTGAAATCACTGCATCATTCAAACAACAGCTTGTTCTGTCCTCTCGCTCTGGATTATGACTGCAGTAACACCTATTACACCTGAGTATAAACACACATCTGATCCAGAGCATGTTCACACAGCCACGTTACTAGCTAGTGTTTAGCCACTGTGCCGAGCTACTGTGTTTACTCATCAAACACTGCCACTTTTGCAGTGCTTTCAGTGGAAGATCCCAACACAAAAAAACTATCTTTCACATCCGCATGATATACCGCTGGATGTTGTCACCATAATACGCAGTCGCAGTCAGTTGAGAACACAGCCAGATGGAACCTGCTGCATCCGCATGATACCCCATTGGACAGTGTGAGGTTAAAAAAGGCTGGCAGTAACTACATAATGTAAGGAGTAGAGGTCCCTATAGGGCGGGCAGGAAGGGTGGTGGATAGGTCCAGCAAGCCCCGGACTTTCATGCAGGAGTCTAGTGTTTGCTTCTCATCTAAATGTGATGGTTCTTTTCTAGACCTCACCCTGTTTTTTTTTTCCCTAATCCTTACCATCCAAGACACATAAGTATACCTAGAGGATAATGTGTAGATGTGGAAGTCCACTGCAAAGTAGCAACATATAACAATTTAGGATGAGAATGTGGTAGTAGGAGCTAATCTGTATCGCTCATGGTGACTGCAGTTGGTATCTTCGTTTAAAGTAATACTAATATCTGCCTACAGCAAATGAGAACTACAGCTCTTGGCAAACCGCCAATCAAATTGCAGCACAATCAGCCCTATGGCATCATATCCTTCATTGCCAACAACTGCTTCCCTTTGTGTTTTGGAGGGAATGGTAGATGGTCAAGAACAGGCTCTCAGGATCTCAAGCATCTTCCCGAGAGGATCAAAAATGAAAGCAGCAGGATAACATGGTAAAATGGGCTTGTCCTGCAGAGCAAACAAAGGTTACTGTACAGTCTGGGTCCTGCCCACATACACTGACAGCACAGCCAAGCAGTGAACAGAGCAACAGCACACAGAGGAGAACAGGTGTGTGCTCACTCAGATAATTACCCGTGTTTAACTCTGGGAAAATGTGAAATGGCACATTATGTCAAACTGTAATCTAATGTAGGCTATTTTTCTGTTTTTGCATCTATCCTCACGCCACCGCATGGAGCCATTATTATTCGGTTCATCTTTCCCAGCAGCTCACCCCTGAAAGCCACAAGTTGTGCTTCATGATGGAAAGACACAAAGTGTCTGGAGATCATTTTACATTAGGTTATGGAAGGGTGGAACCACACCAATAAAATCTCTTCTGTCATGAAATGCAACAAAAGCGACCCGCAGTTCTTATTTTTTATGAAGCCCGACAGGCACGCTGAACCCGCAGGAATCAAATTTAGTTAGCGGCTTCACTATTAAAAAATCACCATACAGCTTCTTTCGTCTACAGGAATTTTTCTGCCGAGCGTGCCGAGCCGAGCCGAGCCGGGCCGGACTACCTCCTCCAAAACAGTGAATTCTGTATGGGGGCTACAAACCATGGATGTATGCTACAAACAGACAGGAATGCGTCTGACGGACCGAGCTGCTGCATTCCTCCACAACACACACCATCTCTATCTCTCGCTCTCTCTCACAGACACACACACACACACACACACACACACACACACACACACACACACACACAGAGTCATCGATGAAACTGTAGTCATGTCTCATCAGCTGCTGTGACTGCAGCACATAAACATCCAGCAGCCGACCACTTCTGCAAACTTGCCTGTATCTCTCGGATTCTGTTGCAGCTTGTTCATAGTTAGAGGAAACATAACATCCAGATCATCTGGGATCAGTAGTCTCCAGGCTGCGAAGGACCCAGCTGATAACTCGATTCCAACATACAAACCGTCGTCCACTGTGTTCTCCGACTCCACCGGACTGTGTGACACCCAGCTGTGTCTTCAGAAGGACAACGAGCCCCAGCAGAGCTCAGCCTCGGAGAGTGTGGAGCTCCGTCCCGCTCTGTGTCTGTCTGCAGCCACTGAACCCACACAGCAGCTCCGTCAAGTCAGCAGCAGCGTATAACTTCACAATACACTGCCCCTTTCAAAATAAAAGAACTACCGGCCCCGGACTACAACAACAACAACGGTACAAAGGAATGCAGTGTCAGACCTGGCGCCCCCTCACACAACACACCAAAAACTTTATTACTATTATTGCTGTTATTGACTATTTATTACCTCACTACCAAGAACAAGAGGAAATGACAAATTAACACAAATAATTTAGATAAATAGATGAATAACAAAACAAACAATAACAGAACACATTATGTGCAAATTTACTAGTTTAATCTTATTTTTTTCCTTCTTTTAGTAGGCTATGCCAATTCTGGCAATTCAAAACATTTTTGGGGGATGCTCCAAGCACCTTGGAACTTGTAACAAATAGGCATTATCTTGACATCCAGTGACTGCGTTTGATACCATTCTCTATCATGGAAATAGTGCACTAGATAGCCTAGTGTGTTTGCCATTTTGTAATAGTGTTCGAATTCTCTGGGGTCGATTTCATCCACTGTATAGTGCAATATAAAATACCCAAAATGCACAGGACATTTGAGTGTATATACGATGTACCCTACATTTTAATCCTGTATACCATAATGCAATTCGGTCATGTATTTCCGGAGGAAAAAAAAATCTAGTTTAGTGTCCGAAATCTCATTCAGTTATTCCTTATATTTTTCACTAAGTTACACACCACACAGAGTGAGTGAACGGTTTTGAACACAGCGTAGATATGAAAACCCCTCCAGAATGTTGCAGGCTGTTTTTGTGATTGTTGCAGCTTGAAATGTCTGATTTCAAGGCAGCCTTTCTATAATTTTTCTATCAAACAGGCCGATCTGATTGTAAAGACAGTGACAACAGGAAGGATTTTTTTAATATAGAGTTTGTGTCAAAGCCCCCATTCCACTCTTCACCCTGCTTAGAAAATTAGGAACTGACACTAAAAATGCAGGCATTGCATTTAAATCATTTTCTTTCTTTTTTTTTTTTTTTTTTTGTTGCTTTTTCTTCAAAGGTTTCCACCAGAAGGTTGATACCCCGAAATTCCCAGGAAGAATAGAAAGGATATGTTCATGTTTTGGGCTTTTTGCGATTGTTTTATCCGTTTCCATGGAAATACACTGAGTCTGACTTATAACTGGAAAACAATCACTCGTGTCATTAGAATCCTATATGAAATGAAACGTAGTTTACTATTCCAAGTTAGTAGGTCGAACTTTAGTAACACACTGCAATGGACATATTTCTTGTCCCTGTCCCTGTCAGCTGGCTGACTGCGTTCCGAATCACTTAGCCTTTATTTCCCATCATGTCTGTGTTCCGAATCACTTAGTCTTTATTTCCCATCATGCCTAGATCTGGACTTAAGTAGCTTTTAGTTTGCAGTTAAGTTTGCTGTTTTATGTTCATACACACAAATGTCACTTTTTGTCAGTGTTTTGTGTATGTTCAGAACATGGTGGTTTATGCTGGTTAATGTCATCTTTGTGTCAATTTATAGTTTACACCATTAGTGAGTTGGCTTTTATTTTTTATTTGATCAGTTGTATTTATTATACACATTTATGTAATGACATTGATAATTGCTGTAGCTGCTGCCTCCTACTTAAACTGATGCAGGAATACTGTGATTTATTCAAGAGTGGTGATTTAGAAATGGCAGAATGATCCTACTAGTGATGAGGAAGGTGTGCTGTCATGCAAATGTAAGCACGTTCTAAACATCTCTGGACCAATCAAACTGCTAATTAATTTATTATTAATTAATTAAAGGTAGCTTCTGCCCTGCTCACACTGTAGGCTGTAGTACAATTTCTGGGGAGTTGTATTTTTGCTAATCCATCCTACATATATTTACTCCATACTCAGCTTAGCCTACATTTCACAGGTTTTATATATATATATATATATATACAGATCCATCTGCAGATACAGTTAAAAAAATACAGTTAACTTTTTTTTTTTTTGTTGCAGTTCTGTTGATATTCAGTCAGTGTTATAGGTCCACAGTTTCTCCTTATTTTCACTAACAGAAATCTTAGTTGCAACACCTAATCAGTTGAAAAAAAAGGCTTTTAAAGTAAAAAGATATTTAGACTCCCAGAAGCTGTGTAGCTAAATTCGCTCTCAGGCTGCAGGTTGTGTGAATGTATGCTGGTGTTGTTCACCATCTTTTATTTATTTATTTATTTAGAGTTATGCTTGCTTAAAAATGCTTGTTTATACATGACCCTTGAATAAAAACGACCTTCTCAAACTACACAAATCCACAATAAATCAATAAAATAACAGAGAGGACATGCCCTGACATGCTTTGAGATTGATGCAGAGTGTACACCAAGTTCACCCAAATCTAATTTTGTGTTATTTCTGCTCTTTGGGCTGATTCAGTCTCTTATTTTGTATTTTTTGCATGATGACAGACATCTGCCAATATGAGCCTTTGTAGGGGATTTTGAAACTCTACCCACACAAACAGTATTCTGATTTGATGGGATTAGATTGTGTTATTTTGATGCAGTTAACCCAAAGAAACTAATGATTTTGTATGGTGATTTGAGGTCAGTTATCTTATGTTGCTGCTTTGGGATACAAATCCATGGATAGAATGCCAAGAGTCAGAAAAAAACACATGGCTGTTTGTCTCCACCTAAAGGACTTCAAGTTATATGACATGCTGTTATACCAAGTCTGACACTCATGTCATTAATTGTCAACTAGCAATGACACAATATAAGTTCAATGTCTATTTGTTTGAATCTATTGATGAACACATCTGACAATAAATGTTAACATATGATAAATCCACTTTTTTGACTGCTGCTTAACATTCACAATTAAATTTGTGGGTAAATTTAGATCCAGATGTTAGATTTGGGCATGGTGGGGAGTCCCAGGCACTCTGAGGGCTTCACAATGTTTTGATGTGACTGTAGACTTTTATCTGTCTAATTCATCATTTTATCCGTCTAATCATTCTGCCAAAATTGAGTTTATAACTTCTGCACTGGCTTAAAATTTTAAGAAAGCAAATTCAAGGTGTCGTTTAACCTTTGGACTTGATTGCACATGATAAAACTGGAGTAAATAGCAGTAGTTTGGTGACTGATTTGCAACCTGAAGAGACAGTGGCAGAGCACCTCTCCAGCACCCCATCTAAGGACTCCAAAAAGGGTGGATACTCTGAACTGCTGTTTGGAGACTGGGCACAAACAACAGTCAGGATCCATCCCCCCACCTGAAGGCGGAGGGAGGCTACCTTCTCATTGACCAGGGTAAACTCCAACAAAAGGCACCGAGCCAGGGGGCAATAATTATTGCCACCCCTGCCCGGCACCTCTCACCAGTGGCAACTCCAGAGTGGAAAAGAGTCCAACCTCTCTCGAGAAGACTGGTTCCGGAGCCCATGGTATGTGTCAAGGTGAGGCCGACTATATCTAGTCGGAACTTCTCAACCTCAGGCTCCTTCCCCACCAGAGAGGTGACATTCCACGTCCCCAGAGCTAGCTACTGCAGCCGAGGATCGGACCACCAAGTTCCCCGCCTTCAGCTGCCGCCCAACTCACACGGCACCCTACCCCTTTTGCCCCTTCTACGGATGGTAAGCCCATGGGAAGGAGGTCCCACGTTGCCTCTTCGGGCTGTGCCCGGCCGGGCCCCATGGGTACAGGCCCGGCCATCAGGCGCTCGCCAACGAGCCCTACCCCCAGGCCTGGCTTCGGGGGGGGGGGGCAAAATATTTACAGCATAACCAGGCAAGGGAAATTTTGAACCATTTTTCTTTTTCATCAGAAGGGGTCCAGTGAGCTACACTTTGTCTGGTCCCTTCCCTTTGACCTGTTTGTCATGGGTTACCCTACTAGGGGCATAAAGACCCCGATAACTGAGCTCCTAAGATCACTGGGACACACAAACCCCTACACCACAATAAGGTGGTAGCTAAGGGAGGGGTGAAGTTTGTTCAAAATATTTACAGCATAACAGTCAGAAGCCCATGTAAGAAAATCATATATGGAATATGTCATTTCACATATTGAAGTTTTGAAATTTCTGTGAATTGTCTGTTTTAAAATGCACTGAAATGTTCATACATGAAAACAAAATGTGTTAATATGCCATGCCAGATGGGAGCATGTGAGGCTAATGGTCAAAATTTGTCACAATGTTCCCCTGTGATATTACATTATTTTCTTTTATAATGAAAACAAATTTTGCCACATGAAATATGGGAATTGCATAAGCCAATTGGCAATATCATGTGTATTTGGACAGGTGATTTTTGTTCTTTAAGACAAACTAAGGCTAAAACCATGGAGGTTGGGTCACAGCCCAACATTGTCACAGAAGTTGGGTTGAGACAACTGGGAAACTATCCAAGGAAACTACGAACCATTTATAAACGTTGATAGTTTCCTTGCTACTAATGGGGAGGCCATTTCGGATCATTTATAATACAACAGTGACCATGATGCATTATAAGCAAATGCTTGGTCTCAAGAGGACAGGCTTTTTTGCACCGTTATATGTAATACTGGCAGCACAGTGATTGTAACAGGGAGGACACACCATACAAATTAATGGTGTATTAAAGAGGAGCTTATAACAGCAGAGAAAGGGGTACAAGGTCATGTCATGATGAGTGGACTAATGTTAACGTTTCACCTCGTTAACCATTTAGTCAAGAGCAGAGCACATAGCTGTGTTTGCTCATAACATGACTGCATAGTTTATTTGATGGTTATATGGCCCCGAATAAATCTGCAGATTGTCTTTTACATTAACGATACGTCTTCTCAATAAGAAGTGTAACGCTAATCAGTTTGAAGCCAATAAGTCTCACATAGCTTAACATTAGCTTTCTGGCTAACGTTTGACCAGCTAATAAGTTAGCTAAAAGACAAATGCATGTACCTTTCTTTGTGGGTTTTGTAGTGGCAGATGAAGTTAGATGTTGTGGTGGTCGGGTCGCTGATCTTTGAAGTGCAGGTCTTGCACACAGCTGTTCTCTTCTTATTACCGTCATCGACAACATATTCCTTGAATCTGAATTTTATTATTTTTGGAGCCCCCTCCATAATGTCGCTCTGCCGCAATGCTTTTGGCATTGGCCTGGACTCTGCTGCGGGTCTGGCAGGTGCGCAGTCCACATTGCACTGGATCATGTCTCAAAAACAAAATGTAACTTCTCAATATTTTGAAAAATGCATGTATTCAATAAACAAAGTCAAGTCCTTTCAAGTCATCTGTCTCAAGTCTACGTCAAGTCTCAGTTCATGAAGACAAAGTCAAAGTCAAGTCAAGTCTTTTATCACTGCTAGTCAAGCAAGTCTCAAGTCCTCAAATTTGCGAAAGTCCAGAAGGACAACCATCACTGCAACACTCCGCCATCTCAGCTTCATAGCAGAGTGACCAGATGAAGTCTCTCCTCAGTGAGAGGCTCAGGAAAGCACCTAAAGGGCTCTCAGACTGAGAGAAACAAGATTCTCTGCTCTGATGAAACCAAGATGGAAGCCAGTGCTCAGGAGCTCAGACTGAGCCAAAGGTTCACCTTCAACATCCCTAGAGAGACCTAAAGACGGCTGTCCACCGCCTTTCCCATCCAACCCAACAGAGCCAAGACGGTCTGCAGAGCAGAACGGCAGGAATCCAAATTCAGCTGCGCAATCTTGTCTCTTCATATCCAAGAAGACTCAAGATTGAACACTGCCAAAGTGACTTCCAGTGACCACAGGATAAAGGCATCGAGTACATGTCAGTGTGTAAATCTAAAATCCTGCTTTTTGTGTTGTCACTTTTGGGTATTCAGTGTAGACAAGGTAACATATGAATGTATATGATTTTATCAGAAGGCCCCTATTGGGCACTGATTGTAAAATTGTGCACTCTGAAAGAAACAGCAACATTTCTTCACATTTAGCTCTAAAACATGATTTAAAAGAGGTCTGAATTTTTCAGTCACTTTTAAATCACATTTAGAGCAATATTTGCTGACTTTGTCAGATTTATTCTTCGTGAAAAAAATATGTTCAAGACAATATTACTGTAAAATAACAATGTTTAAAATTAAATCTAAATATTGAATGATATATCTTAATGGTATATGTTAAATCTAAATGTCAAATATTAAATCTAAATGTTAGATATTAAATCTGAATGTTAAATGTTAAATCTAAATCTTTATGTCATGATTCTAAATATCTCTCTTACTCTCTTACTGTGTCTGTCTCTCGCTCTGTCTTTCTGCCTGTCTGTCTTCCTCTCTCCGTCTGTCTGTCTCTCTCTCTGTCTGTCTGTGTCTGTGTCTGTGTCTGTCTCTGTCTCTCTCTCTGTCTGTCTGTGTCTGTCTCTGTCTTTTTATCTGTCTGTCTTTCAATCTGTCTTTCTCTCTTTTTCTCTTTGTCTGTCTTTCTGTGTCTGTCTCTCTCTCTATCTTTCAGCCCATTTCTGTCTTTCTCTCTCTCTGTATGTCTTTTTGTCTGTCTCTGTCTTTCTATCTGTCTGTCTCTCTACCTTTCTCTCTTTATGTCTGTCTTTTTATCTGTCTCTGTCTTTCTATCTGTCTGTCTTTCTGCCTTTCTCTCTCTTCATCTCTTTGTCTGTCTTTCTGTGTCTCTCTGTCTCTCTTACTCTGTGTCTGTCTCTCTTTCCGTCTGTCTGCCTGTCTCTGTCTTTCTCAGTGTCTGTTTCTCTCTCTCTCTGTATCTGTCGGTCTTTCTATCTTTCTCTCTCTCTCTTCATCTCTTTGTCTGTCTTTCTGTGTCTCTGTCTCTCTTACTTCCAAATTGTCTCTCTCTGTCTTCCTGCCTGTCTCTGTCCTTCTTTCTCTCTGTCTCTGGCGTCTCTCTGTCTGTCTTTGTTTCTCTCTTTCACTTTTTCTCTTTGGCTTTCTGTTTGCCCCTCTCTTTGTGTCTCTGTCTTTCTGAAGTAGTTATACAACAGCTATTAGTATAGAGTATTCTTATACTTCTCTTATACTTCTTTTACTATTACCACACTATTAAATACATCTTCTTCCACTACTGCTATTGCTGCTTCTTATACTGTTACTACACCATGTAGTAATAGGTGTACTGCTATTTTCCTTTACTTCCTGTACTTTTTTGCTAAATTAAGGCTACAGAACATGGCCATACGTTCACGTAGAGATTTGGGCAATTTATCAAAATTTTTTTCAAACAAAAATGATATGTGTGCATTTGGGAGAACCTCCTTTCTCTTCCTGTTGGAATGTTTTGACTATTTGGTGAAAGGTATGGCTGTAAAATGGACCAGTTTGACAGGGACATTTCCATTAAATTCAACTGCCTCCATGGAGCTGAACTAAGATGAGAGGGTGAAGAGGGGGGGTGCAGTTGGGCCATTAATTACCATGGCAACAGACACTTACACACACACACACACACACACACACACACACACACACACACACACACTTTTCCAATGTAAAGTGATGCCTGGTCCACTTGTCCACTAGTAATTAATGGTTAACTGACCCTTACATTGTCATCATTTGCCCTTGTGGCCCCTCAGGGGGACCGGGCCCTTAATTGGTCCTTGTGGCCAACTGAAGATGACGGTTGGTAATGAAAGAGTATAACTTTGAAGGAGGGGCCACAAGTGGGCTATTGATTGGCCCTTGTGGCCCTTTAGGTGGAGAGGGCCCTTAATTGGCCCTTGTAGCCAATTGAAGATGCCAGTTGGTAATTAATGGCCATTAATTGACTCTTGTGGCCCTGCGTGCAAGTATGGCCACCCCACTCCACGCTGAAATTTTCTAGTTATTATTGTTATCATTATTATCTTAAAAAGGCCTACTTCGCTCTGTGTTTACCATGTTGTTTAATGCACGTTATAAAGGCTAAATGAGGACAAGCCTGTGAAAAAATATTACATCATTACCAAAGTGAGAATTAAAATAAAGAGGATTATAGGCTGCCAGTCAGAAGTGAAAGAGACAGTTGCTCACACTCACCCACCTTTTCAGTCATATTTATCACCACAAATCCTTTTATGATTTTGTGAAAATAGCCTAAAAAATATGAAAATGTGAACAATGTGTTAGATCCAATACTGTACATATGATCATTCTTACGTTTCGAAGGTCATGAATTGAAAACATCCGTTATCTTTAAACAACCCCCTTGTTCTGGTTAATGTGCTGATTTTGATCTTTATTCTCTATTAGAGAGAACAGTCAATAATAAATATTACATACACATAAAACATGATAAAAAAATAACAAAATGAGAATATAAGAAGCAATAACAAATATGTTCTTGATAAGCCTGTTTATATAGAATATAATATATTGTTGTGATAGTTTTTTAAAGTTGTTTTGGCCCATACAGACTGTGGATGCATAATGTAATGAAACAGCTGATTCTCCTACGCTAAAGGAGATTATAAAGGAAGTATTGACACACCTTTTCTTAACATTAGGAGAATTCGAACAGCTCTTATCATGGCAGCCACTCAGGTACTTCCGGTTCATCTGACTCAGTTAGGAACCTTCCTGAGCAAAAAGAGGTATTCCACCGCAGCCCCTAAATTGGGACACAGCTACAGGGAGCCCTGCATCTCAGGGTGGAGGAGTTCTCGCCCAAACACCCATCCGACCAATAGTGAGCAGCTCCATTAAATGTCAGTGCACGGATTGGTTGTCACAGCTGTCAATCATGGCGGAAAAGCCCCCTTTTGTGTATTTTAATAACTCATTAACTCATTAAAACCGAACTTATCATGATAACAAACACTTGGGTGATGAGAATTACCTTCAGTGACAGAAATCATCTTTGGGAAAAATTTATTGGCGTGTACTTTGACTTTTTGGTTTAGCCTATGACCATTCACTAACATGAAGGGGCGTGCCTTAGGACCTGTACTGCAGTCAGACACCAGGGGGCGATCGAGATTGAATAACCTTACTTTGGAGGAGCTGTCATGTTGTCCATCTTTATTTACAGTCTATGGTGTAATCTCAAGTTCAGCTGTTGGGTTGTAACCGTTGGGATTTTTAATATTGGTTGCAATATTACAATACAGTGAAGGAATGCCTAATATAACTTAAGATACAGGCTCTCAAAGATACAACCTCTGCCTTGCCTTGCCTCATCAAAAGCAACACATCCCCTAATGTACACATTTGCATTCAGTCATCTTATGATGCACAACAGAAGTTTTGCTCTTACATGTACCCCCGCCCCCACTCATACAGGATGACATCACTTGTGTGTAACCAACTTCCCTCTTTACATCCCACTTCCCTATGAGACACAGTGTGAAAGAACCTAGTATAAAGCTGTCTTGTCTTACTATGACCAAACTATGAGATTCTTAGACACTTGATCATAATTAAATGGAACACTTCCACTTCGAGTGTCACACCTTTATAGGTAAAAGGCTTTTCACCTAAATTCAATTGGGGAGGGTGACACTAACATTGAACAGACATAGGTTAAGTGAGATGCAGGGCCTGTGGCATGCAATAAGGTAATTACTTCCTGAAAATGAAGTAAAATTTGCACTTTAGCCCCATTGTAGTGGCGCCGCTTGCCATAGGTAATAAAGGTGACCGCCAAGTGAGTCATCACAGTCTTAACACTGCACAATGTGCAATGCATTTCCTCCTTTGTAGCCAGTCATCTACCTGGTATTCCACCTTCATCAACAACTAGTACACTACTGAGAGGAGTGTATGTGGAGAGAAAGAAAATGAAAAAAAAAAAAAATAGAAATTAGATAATTAATGTTACCTCTAAGCCTCCAGCTGGTGACTGCAAGGAACAGCTCATAAATGTTGCATTAAGTAACATAATGATGCTTTCAAGTTCTATTCAGTAAAAATGAGGCAAAAGTCAACAATAACATTCTCCTAGTGTTAATGTAATCTTGTAAAATTTAGCTTTTGGGGAGAAAATTTAATAAATAAGGTGTTTGAGGAAAAAATGTGTTGATGTTTTCACAACAATATAATATAGATTTCAGAGAGGGAATTATGAAATACATAGTCAATAGTCTTTCTGCTTATTTTTAAAGATGTTTCTAATGTTAAATATGCTGATTTCTGCCAATTTACCAAACCAATATATAATCTTTTTTATTGAAAAATTGAACATATGGAATAGATCATTCTCATCTTTTTCTTGTTTTGCACAATGAAAGAATCTTACATACACTGAAAAGGATTGTATTTTATGTCTCTATCTGCTGATGGGCCATCATGAAAAGAGTATGCATAATGTGATGTTCATTCCACTCCAGAGGAGCCTTGATGATCACTAAAACTGTAAGGGCAAAGGTGAATATATCGATACTGGTATTGGTTATCGGCTAAATGGGTTGTTTTATATCGGCATATCAGATGTCGGCAAAAAAACCCAATATCATGCATCCCTAATTTTACATACAGTCTTGCGGTGTGTCCAAGGAACATGTAGAAAACCCCGATCTAAGATCTAGACTAGGCTACGTAAGGATGTTTTACCCTTAGCTTACAATTTTTTAGTCAGTAACCATTCATATGCACTCACACTCCAATGACTGAGCATCGGGAGCACTTTGGGATTCAGAATCTTGTCCAAGGATACTTCGACATGTTGCCTGTAAGAGCCGGGGATGACGATCCAATCAGAGGAAGACCGGCTCTACCTCTGAGCCACAGCCACAGAAAAATTGGTTCACCCATTTGCTATTTCTAGGGTGGATTATTTTAATTCCCAATTATCAGGTTGCCCCAACAAATGTCTAAAAACTGCCCAGAATGTTGCAGCATGTGTACTAATGGGAACCAAGAAAAGGGATCATATTTCTCCTGTTAAAGCTTCTTTGCACTGGCTCTCTGTAAAATCCAGAACTGAATTTAAAATCCTTCTCCTCAATTACAAATCTCTGAATGGTCAGGCTCCATCATATTTTTTTGGAGCTCATAGTTCCCTATTATTCTACCAGAGCACTGTGTTCTGAAAATGCAGGGTTACATGTGCTTTCTAAAAGTTTATGTACAGCCATGCCCTGGTTCCACCAGTAGACAATAATCTTATAATTTCAGGCATATATATATATTCAGGAATATATCGGATATTACTACAGACATTCCTGTAATCTTACATTCCTTCATCTGCAGTTTCAGCAGATGTTGTGTTTACTCATTTCATTTATGACCTGATAGCGCTTTGAAAAAAAACCCAAAAAAACAACCTTAGTAGTTTTACATGCTCTATATGTAAACTTTAAGTGCAGAAACCTGTTTTCCACGTAATTTAATTACTTCAAGGCAAGCTACAAGCTATGCTGTTAAATATATATGCTACTTTATAAGTTTTTTTTAATTTATTAATCATAGTTTTTTGATCATGACCTTGTGATTTGTGTCTATCTTTGGCAGGTACAACATATACATTTGATTGATAACTCTAAAGGAGTCTTCTTAAAGTGTGCACTGTGCAGATGTGTTATCTAGTAAAGTAGAAGTATGGGATTGGGACTCGGTATCAACATACTCAATATTAAATGGCTCTAATCAGGATCAGGTACTAAAAAAAACTTGATCAAGAAAAATAATCAGCACATTTCACAAAATAATAAAATATTATATTTATACAGTAACTCATTTCAATGTTTATAGGTTATCAGAAATCAAAGTCATACACCACATAAGATGATACTGTGGAGGTGATTTTACTGTTCTTTTTACCATAGCCCTAATGTTATGGACAAGGAATGTATATGTAGACAAAGTCTATAGTTTTTTCAAAGTTGTCATTATATTTGTTTGATTTACAGATTTCAAAAAACATGAATATACATATACCTACACACACACACACTCATACACACACACACACACACACACACACACACACATATATATAAACACTTTAAACACACAAATGAGCACCTCAGATTCTCAGAACTCACAAACCGATAAACATCTCTGATTGTAGGCCGAGATGCTCTTTTATAGACCCAGACTGCCACCACACAGTCCTGCTGCAGAGCCACAGCAAAACTTCACTGTTTTTGGATTGGAACTGGGTTTTAGGAAATGACTTGCTTAGAGTGCGGTGCAAATTTTTAAGAAAGCAAAAAGTAAAATGAAGGGTGACAGCATTTAGAAACACCTGTACAAATTCTTGTTCAGTTACTGAACATTAGGTATATTATTCCAGCTGAAAAGATTGTCTCAAGAAAACAAAGATCTACCTTGGATGTGTTAGGTGTTAATTTTTTTAAAAGTTTACTGGTTACCGTAAAAGCACAAGACTAATGACTGAGCTTTTACACTTGTGGCCCCTCACATCTGAGGCTCCATGACTAAGGATCTGAGGCAACCCAGACTGAATCACAAGGGTAGACTAGGTCCTTTGAGGTTTCTATAAAATGTAGGCCTATGGGTTTTTAATTTTTTTTTTTAATGAAAGGAGTAAGATTTCTTTTCCTGATAAAAGACATGATTTATTACGTTATTTTGTCTAATTAATGTTACAGATACAACTGAAATGAACTCTGTTAAATATGCCTTAGATGTCGGCCTAATTATAAAAAGCCTAATGATAATCTCAATGGTTAAATGTGTGTTATGTGATATATGTTTAGCACTACAGCATGTGATTCCAACCTGTTGTGACATGAAGAAATACGCTCAAATCCTTCAGTTTTTTCTGACTGAAAGAAAACAAGACATAAAAAAGTAAAGCTGGTACGTTCCTATATATACAGTCATCCCTTACGTACGAAAGAACGACGTGAGAAGTGCATAAGTACGGAAACAGGACGTACTCACTGCGTGGGACCGCTCGTCTGCACATCGTCGGTTCCAGATCCCGAGACCCGCTGTCTATGTCTGGTTGTGTCCTTCTCCTGAACACGCACAGTGTATGTATGTCTATGTGTGTGTGTGTGTGTGTGTGTGTGGGGGGGGGGGGTCGGGTGGCGGCATCCACAGTTTGATGTCACGTCCGGTTGACCATAAATACGATTTTAGCGATAAAGGGAGGCGTCCCGGGCACCGACTACCCATGCAATATTTTCTTTTTCTATTTTCTTTTCAGCGGTTTGTTCAACTGAACTCAGGATGGTGGAACAGATATTTGCAGCAAGAGGTGAAAGACTGAGAACAGTAGTCAGCAGAGGTCCTGCTGGCGCCGGTTCTCCCCCTAAACTCAGCCTCTCCCACCACCGACAGAGACACGTCTCACACACAGTCAACTGTCAACTTACTGCTCTCCAACTATATTCATAAGATACCATGTGACGAATTAATTGATTGTATAAATTGGTAAACAAAAGGAAAGCTTCTATGGCAGATTATTTTTATTTAACCCTTGAAACCGAAACGGGAAAAAAATGAAATGGCCTGGAAAATAGTGCATAGAAGTAATACTGTAACATAATTTTTAAATGTAATTATTAAGCAAGAGCAGCAAACGCTCAACTTAGGTCGTTTTCACACCTCATAGCCCGGGAACTCGGTTTGATTGGAGGGATGAAATTGCAACATTGTTGCAATTCAAGTTGGTTTAGTTTGCTTTCACACTGCACTTTGTCAAACGATCCAAGAGGAGTAAACAGGAGTTTCTGCTGACTGATAGGTTGATAGATGGAAAGTTTTTGCGTTTGTCTTCATGCATTATCAGGACCCACGTGGGGAAATAAAATTATGTGATTAACAGTAGTTCATGCAGCAGGCGTGGCAAAGAGCTCATAAAGAAATGGTGAAACTGATAGTAAGCATTATTAGGCAGCTATTTTTAAACTGCACGTCGTGCGCGATCATAATAGCTTCGTTGTTATGCTTACACATTATAGAAGGCTAATAACAAAACTCTATAAATGCTGCATATATGTTCCACTACAGATAACTATAAAACAGCATTTTTCGGCAGCTGCTGGAGGCTTTACAGAGACACACGTCTGCATCACCTGCTGAGAGATCAGTGATCAGGTCTGATGACAGAGAGGCCAGTTAGATTTTCCTGTCCGATTGTTTTAATAAGCTTAAGCTTAAAAACTTTACTCAACAGAGACATCTGACTGTTTAAATAAAAGATAAGGTAAAAGCGCGCCCGCGCTGCTGCGCTCCAGGAAACGAAATCTGGTCCATTTAAAGCGGATCAAACAGCTCTGATGTGAAAGCGCCCTTAGTAAGTCCTGAAAAAACAAAATTGTGACTTCTAATTTCTGGCCTTAACATTACCTAGAATAGTACAAAGCTGCACAAATGTCAACTCTACATAATGCTACCTGGTTAACAGTAGCTTTGTCTCTGCTACTGCTGGATGAGGTGTGTTTATTTCATTACAGTATTTTGACAACAAGCTTCCAAATCTGTTGTTTCAAATCAGAGGATAACCTTTAAATCTGGAATATATAATGTTACAAAACTAACGAGTACGAATATAAAACCTCTGAAATCAATCAAACACAGCTTTATAAAAACCCAGTCTGTTTTTATTCATTTATTGTTGATGTTCAACTGGCTATGAACTTCAAATTTGCAGTACGTTCAATATGTACACAATCCCAAAATCCCCAAAAGGCTGTTACAGTAGTAACTGTACTACTTTTCTTTCAACCCCAATAGGGGTTATTAAGTTAGTCAGAGATCCTATGCCCACTTATGCCTGCGACTTAAAATCCCCATCCAACCCCCAGCCTTAAACCAAGCCGTGCTCTCTCAGTTCTTTTTGGCCTTTGGCGAGTCATACTTCCTCTTGCTGGAGTACCAGAGAAGCAGAGGGATACCAATGGAGGGCAGAGTCATCACGCCGAACGCAGCCCAGTCCAGCTGAAAAAGACAGACACAGGAAGGTGAGTGAGAAGGCAAAAGCCTGGCCAAAAACACAGAAAACCACACCCTGTGTTCAATTCACCATTTCTTAAACTGAAGGAGACAAAAATCCTACTTTCTTTATATTATTGGTCACCAGATATAACAGAACATTTTTTGAGTGAATGTATTCTTTTAGCATTGCACGTTGTGTGGCAAAACTAATTAGAGCCAAAGGTGCAAAGTCACCCAAGGAAGCCCAGGAGCAGGCACGCACACACGTACGCGCGCACGCGCACGCGCGTACGCGCACACACACACACACACACACACACACACACACACACACACACACACACACACACCTACTGGGCCAACTGCTGCCACTTTTAAGATGGAACATTTACTTGTACCTTAATTCAATGTATGAGATGGTGACATGAATCCATCAACACACCTTAAATTTCAATGTGACAACTTTGAGCACTCATCTGTTTTTATTGTCTCTCTTGGATGACAAGCACTTAAGTATTGAGTGGATCGTCACACGTTCTTTGAGGGAAAAAAGGGTGAATATTGAAAAAAATATATTTCTTAAATATATGTATTTCTAGATGTTATTAAAATTATGTTATTAAAAAAACCTGTTTACTATTCATATTACTGTTGAATATTGTTAAGGCAGAAGTGACAAGGACTGTTTATCACAGAAGACACAAAGAATTTAATGAATGAATAACAAAAGTGAAAAATACTTCTAAAAGTTGAATATTGTTTAGACAGAAATGACAGAATGTTTATTACAGAAGACACTGAATGTAATGAATAAAAAGGCCCAACAAAAGAGAAAAAAATCTAAAAGAAAATGCGTTTACTGGTCATACTACTGTTGAATAAAACAAGACATATTTATAACAGAGGAAAGACAGATTATTATTAAATTTATTTTTTATTATTAAAATTATTACAACAAGGAAAATATATTACAAAGCTGTATGTTTGATTTTTGATATTTGCCATTATAATGTAGATGTAATTATAAAAAAAAAAATGCAGCAGGGGGTCCCCTCCAGAGGCTAATGCGATTTGGGATGGCAAAGTTTGGGAACCCCTATCCTAATCCACACTTGGAGAAAAATATGTCGAAGCTGCATCTGGTGTGCACTACATCCCCGCTGTTGCCTGAGAAGGGGTCAGTGCAAAAAAATTATTTTTAGCCTGCTCTTTTTTTCTGAAAATGTTGCCGGGCAGCCCCTTTTCGGACGATTAACAGGTTGCAGGCTTCATCCACCAGTGTACAAGGAAATACAGCGAGTGATGCTGTGATGGTGCAGTAAGTGACAAAAACCCTGCCCACATGTAACAGTCTTGTCTGCAGTGGAAACACAACAGATGTCAGGTCTAGGTACATGTCCATAGGACTTACTTTTGGTTCCATAGGTACTACACCGAAAGCCTTCAGAGGGAATGCAGATATAATGTTGACCTTGCCTCCAAATACAACCCTGATCACAACAGGTCAGTTAACTCGGTTAACTCGAAAGTGCTTGTCACTTGCTGTTTCACACTCGTGAAACAGCAAGAGACAAGCACTTTCTGAATTTAACACTTACATAGTGTGGAGAGAAGCGCCGGTCGAACTCCCGCTGAGCCAGGATGCCTCCCTGGCCAGGGGCGCTGGTGTAGCCAACCTGCAGAGAGGAGAGACACTTCAGCTTCTTTCACCACACACAGCAACTGCTGTGATTCATAAAGATCATTAACAGGTTTTACCACGACTTGTCCTCCCTCCTGGGCCAGGTAGCTGACAGAGGCTGAGGTGAAGTTGAAGTAACCAGCCTTGAGGGGGCGCAACACCACTGTGTGAGAGACATTGCTGGCTCTGGAAGTTCAAGAGTTAAATCTGAACAACTTGATGGAATTTTCATAGTAGCTGCTGTTTTTAATCAACTCATCCTTCAACTCCAAAGAAGGCTTGAGGACAAATCTAATTTTGTTTTTAAACTTTTCAAAATGACCAATAAATCTACCTTCTACCAGCTATGCTTTGAATGAGTGCACTTTACAGACAAAGGTTTAGCAGTCTGTGATGTTGAAATGTCATAATTTCACTTTTTAAAGTCATGTGCAGCTTACACAGGTTACAAAAGGATTGTCAGAAGATAATAATTCAGTGCAAGTGTGGAGCCCTGACTAACTGGAGATACAGAGGTGTGTTTGTAAGCATTTTTAATAAATTTTAAACTACCATCACTAAGGTCATCCTTAAGCACTAAGAACTGGCAGGTGAGAGAGGATCATTAAGAGGACATTCAGATTTAAGGATACGGTGCAATCCTGTCCCATTTGACATTTAACATTCCTGAAACGATTCCAAAGTCTTCAGGGGGAAAAGAATCATCGGACAGCTCCACCTCCAGGGCAGCACTGTGGAGACAGACCGAAGAGGACACTCAGTCAGTATGTAAACCATTTTAAACTATCTTTGTACTCATACATGTAGTGGATGATGAGGACGACTCTTGATAAGAAGATATTCAAATGCCTACACAAAACTGAAACTTCTTTTGGAGATTCCTGCAGATGACCCTCTGGGTCAGCTAATGGACCTAACTGCCTTGTTAAACTTGTTAAACCTTGTTAAACAACTCTTACAAGCAGAACTAAATTATTACAGATTTTATTGCCCGACCAACAGTTTGAGTTAACTTATCATATGGGGCAAGGAGCTGTCAACTGAGCTCCTGCAAAGACTTAAGGAGATACAGTAGATCTTTACATCATAGAAACTGACAATTTTTGTCTTTGTTGCACAACCAACACGTGACATTCCCGCACATCTTCAGACTGTAAGAGGACTACATTAACTGATTTTCGTATTCAAAGTAAAACATACTTTGAAATGTTGTGTGGAGGTCTCATACCTACAGAACTGAAACTTTGCTTACCTGCCGATTTTGAGGCCAAACTCACAAACACAAGCTGTGCCTGTGTGTGTGTGTGTGGAGGTGTGTGACCTTTCGTAACCCCCTGCCGGCAGCATGCTACACACTGAATGGACAGACTCTGTTCAGACTTGCATTTTGATATGCATCTCCTCTATCTGTATCTTAATTATCCTTCCTTTACACTGTTGTGTACAGATGCTATATTGTTTTATAATCATGGAATTTGTGATTTTCTAATTATAGGTTTTGTTGATAGACCTTTGGTCATATTAAGTACTTTCATTCGTTTATATTTTGATGCTAGTACTTCTATACCTTTACTCAAATAGAATCTTTAACAACCTTTAATTATATCAGATTGTTTTGATACCATAGTATTACACTTGCTTATTTTAACACATATTCGTTATGTTTGTTAAATGTGGTTAATACTGTTTTCCTGAGTTAATGATCTGCCAAAGAATTATTTGTTTTTCTCAAGTGTTTGGTATCGATCAGCAGAGGAGACCATCATAGTCTCAAATATTGAAAATTTGAAGGCCTGTATTGAACTTTATCAACACTTTAGGAAGAAATTAGATCTAGACAGTTAGTAAAACAAAGTAATTTTCCCGCTTTGATGGTCAAGCACCACACCACTTTTTTTCACAGGAGTTATAACCCCAGTGAAGTTGAAGGATTTTGGTCTTTTGGAGTGTTTTGGCACTGCAACTTTCCAGAGCAGACCGTTTCCCTGGCATCAAGACTTTTGAGGAAGGTGAAACGATCTTTCCTGTGCTGTTATGGGGTTGATGCTCTTAAATGACAGCGGTACATAGGAGGTGTTAGACCTGGGTTAGGATCTCCGATTAATACAATTATGGGTTATTCTCTGATCAGATCTCTTCTTTATCTTTTTCCCTCAATGTTTTATGGGAAAGGTTGCCTCTCTACTGTTGGTCGATGCTTGACATTGACTTTTCTTTAATCTTAACTTTTCATCTGCTTGATCATCTTGCACTATTTCAGTGCACCTGATCAAGTACAGATGTCACACTTAATTCAGTTCCTCACTGGTTTTCATCCCCTCATTTTTATTCTTGCTAATTTATGAGTTTGTTGCTCATTTAATAATTTTATTTACTTGGTGTCTTTGCTGTATTCACTGTTTCATCACTTATCCCGACTGATTCTTAAATTCATCCATTTGTAGTCTTTTAGGTGTAGTTTTGCTGTGTAGAGAGTAGTTTCATAAAACTTTCATTTATAAGAACTTGATCTTGTGATGTATGTGTGTATAATGTCAGGTCCCTGTACACCTGGAAAAAGAACTCTGTAGCAAACTTCAAATTATAAAACTAGATTAATTTAGAAGGTAAAATGGGCTATCAATCTTTCTGTTTTAATGGGTGGTGCTCCGAGGTTTTAAACTCTAATTTTTAATGTAAACTTATTGTTCCTGATAGCTGAAGTTGATTCCCATTACTCCACTTCATCTTTGTACCAATTCATGTTCCTGAGTCATAATTTTGCATTATGAGTTACAGTTACATATTTTGGGATTGATTTATTAATGAATTAATAATTTTAAATAATTGCTAATTAATAAATTAATCCCCTATTTAAACTGCTACTTACACTATGAATGTTTTTAGCTCCTGGTTTGTTGTGATTATATTTCTTGTCTATGGTTTTTTGTTACTAATGTATATTTGATTGATCTTGTATGTTTTGTCTTATTTGGAAGAATAGTTGTTGCTACGGTAACAACTAATGGGGATCCAGTGTAAATAAAAAAAAAAAAGTGTCCATGCACAATTTAGTTGAGCTGCGGCCATAGCTCGATTAGGCCATGTAACTGGGACTACTGCCATTATCCCAGTATACAAGAACATAGGGGGAATCGATTTACTGACGGTAATATCTCAGACTCCTTCACAGCAGGTGGTGATATGCCCCCTTTCAGCTAGTTGCTTTAGACCTATATTATATATACTGTATATGATATAGATCCAGAAAACTGCCCACAACATCCATATAATCAAACAGCACTGAGCAAACTCTGCCTTCATTGATAAGTTTTAAGCCAAAAAAAAAAATCAATATCATTTTAAGTGTGTGCTATATTTAGAATATTTCCAGTGCTTTATCTTGATGTAAGACAGCCCTTACCAGGAATTTCAAGCCGTTTTATCAAAAACACCAGATGTCACTCATTTTACTCCACTGAGCAGCGGCCTCCATCAGTTAGTGTGTTGGTGAAGACGAGCACATGTTAAAATGTAGTGTACTAAATTAATATTAATTTTTTTAGGTGGTTAAAATATGTTTTGTTGCTGCTCCGTCCACAGCAGGACATCGCTTAAGCAGATGGCAGCAGCCACATACTGCAGAGATGCAGTCTGTGGAGACCAACCACGCACTTGTGAACTTTCTTTCCACATTATGTGCATCAGTCTGGATACCATATATTCTGCATGTGGCTGTGTGCACACAACCATGGCCCCCTGCACTGTAACAGTTCAGCACAAATACACACTTAAAATGAGCAAATGCAGGCTTATCTTCCAATATTTTTAAACATTTTATCTCACAAGGAAAAAGCTAAAATTAATATAAAGATAAGCTAAGAAAAATAATTAATAAACATCCCTGCCTTCAGCAAAAATAAAAACTACCCTCTGTCTCTGATAGTATTAAAACAGTCCAGTAGCTGTATCTGAGGAAATGACAGAAGCACTATTAGTGGCAAGGTTAGCTCATAGGTCTACCTAGAGTTCACGAAACAAAACAAGAGTTTAAAAACGAGGTCTGGGAATAAAAGTGTTGTATTCATAATCACAATGACAAATATTTGTGGCTAGACACTTCAAAAATCAGACATACAGCTTGAGTGAAGTTCAGCACACAGGTGTAGAGACAGTGATGATGCCACAGAGACAGATACCTCCTCCAAAGGGAGACATACTGGATACGTCCCCCCCCGACGCCCCAATTAATGGAATCAGTGAGGAGATTTCATTTGCTTGCTTTTTTTTTTTTTAATTGTATTTTTGTTTATCAAGTGAACAGATTTGGTTATTTAAGATGTAAATACATATGTGCATTGGTACAGGCTGTGATTCTGTGCAGATTTTGGCCCCCCGTGCTGGGATATTTTGATTAGATGACTTTTAATTAATTCCACCTGTGGGCTTCTTGCATGACATTGCCAATATTAACGCTGAATAAGGGCGTCATGTTATGTGTTTTTGATTTAGTTGAACGGTTTAACTGTAGCAGGAGGCAAATTTCAATATTCCAGAACAACACAGGAAGCTGCTGTCATTTGACTTTGCATGGTCCAATCTGTCTCAAACTTCACATACTGCATGAGTGTCACAGCCTGAAGACATCTACATGTCAATATTTAGTTATACTTATAGCCCCACCAACTGACAACAGGAAACAGGCCTGAAATTAAATAAGACCGGATATAGTATGCATATAACCCAGAAGCATACTTTGATTAGGGGACAGACTTGCAATATAAAGTCCAGATATCCTTTTATCAACATCAGTGACACAAATCTGTTATATGATATGTGAAGATGGAAAAGAAAACATCCACCTGCTCATTTGGTAGATGCTCAGACATCTTACAGAGCTCACAAGCAGCCCAGCCAGAATCACACAGGCTGGCTTCTCCCTTTTCAGACACCTCTCATTAGTGGAGCTCTGCTGCCACCTGCCACTGCCACTGTCACTGATGTCTGTCACTGACACACATACATCCTATTATAACATCATGGAAACACTAATTCACTGCTGCATGCAGTGTTTCCCTTTCAGAGAAAGATACGGTGACTTCACTTGGTGTCTTGCAAGTAGCCCCAACATGCATGGAGGTGCGAGGATCCATTCATCACTCTTTGCAGCTTTAATTAGGGCCCAAGCATCAACCGCCGACCACAGGCGGTCGCGAAGGTCCTATTGAAATTGAAGGAATTATTAGGGCCCGAGCACCTGGCACCGGCTGCGAAGGCCCTATTGAAATTGTTGGAATTATTATGAGGGCCTGAGCACCAACCTCAGACCTGCAAGGACCCTCTTGGAATGCAAGGAATTATTATTAAGGCCAGAGCACCAACTGGTGCGAGGACCCTCTTGGAATGCAAGGAATAATTATTTTTCCGTCTCTTGGACACAGCCCCCAAACCCAACAGGAAGTCGTTCATTTTGAATTCTGAGCTCATTTTTTGCAATTTCGGCCCTTGTACTTTTGCCATCTTGTCCTACGAATTAATCCGATCGGCTTCAGAATTGGTGTGTCCATTTTCAACCACTTGGCGATGAAAAGCTATCACAGGTCTGCGCAGAAGTTACAGTTACTTACAGTTTTCCCGTTGGGTGGTGTACAATTTTAATGCCTTGCCTTAAAACAGTAAATTGTTGTAACTTTGGTGTACATTGTCCAATCTGCCTGAAACGTAATAGGTTTTATGTAGTTACCGCCCTGAGCACATCTGTGTGATGTTCGGCAATCGTAATAGCGCCACCTACTGGCAACAGGAAGTAAGCCTTGAGGGATATTTATCATTGGATTTACATGATATTTACATGGTTTGGTCTATTAATGAGGTACACCAAGATGACTTGGCAATTGTGTCCCCACCACTGCCACCTAGTGGCTGCTGGACGGACTACACCAAGTGAAATATCTCACTCCAGGGTCCAAACTCTATGCGTGCATTATCTGACTTTGACAGAGATAAACAACTGTATTAGTCGCAGTCCTGCAAGGAACCCCGACATGCGTGGGGGTGCCAGAGCCCTTTCATCACTGTTTGCAGCTTTATTTATTATTCGGGCCCGAGCACCGAATGGTGCGAGTACAAAAATTGGCTGGTACATATAACACCCCATGATGAACAAAAGCATGGACTCTTATCAAATGTGTGAAATTTTGTAAAGATCTGACCACCTGGGGAGATGTTACAACAGCTTTTGATGTCATGTTGAAACATCGAAAATGTCCGCCCCACCGCGGGAACCCCTCTTCAATGAAAACTCATAATATTCATTTTCAAGCACCATCAACATCTTAATGATTTTTTGAAAACATTTTGAGATCAATCGAGTCAACCTGCTAGGAGCTGGACGTCTTGTGTAAAACCTTGTCTTTCCTGCGCCTGTGGCGCTCTCATTATCGCTTAAATTTGTCATATGGATGTGTTCAGGGTGGAACACCTATCAAACATGTGAAGTTTGGGGCAGATTGGATCATGTACAACTGAGTTAAAAACAATTTCCTGTTTGGTGGCGAAACATGTAACTTCTTGGGCCCAGAACTTCCACACCGTTGATCAAACATCAAAACTGCTTGCAATCTATGGTCGTCCACATCTGAAGGTGGGATTTCCAAATGTTGAAGTCAATCCATTGAAATCTGTAGGACTATTGTTTCAAATTCCAACACAATGAAATTGCAAAAAATGACATTTCAATTCAAAATGGCTGACTTCCTGTTGGGTTTAGAGTATGGCTCCAAGAGGATTTTTTGTGTGTCCTGACATATTCTGTGTACCTCTAAATTTTCATACCTCTACATGAAATGGTTTGCCGGGGCTGGCATTTAGGGGGTGCTACTGAGCTCATTTTTTGACACTTAAACGAGACCTCCAAAATACAAAAAATTTCACCAGTCCGCATCATCATGCCAAGTTTCATGAGTTTTGGAGTATGATACAGCCCTCAAAAAAGCGATTAATTTGGCAAAATAACAACAATAATAATAATAACAATAAACGGACCAATTCCAATAGGGTCCTCAGACCATTCGGTGCTTGGGCCCTAATAATAATAATAATTCCTTCAGTTTCAAGATTCTGGCTTCAAGAGGGCATTGAGTATCATGATTAACTGACATGTTGATGTGTCCAGGGCTGCAATTTGATCACACCCGTAAAAAATTTGGGGCTTAATGTTAACTGAAGTTAGAGCAGCTTCCTGTTTGGTGGCGAATACTGCATTGCCATGGCAACGGTATTCATTAAAAACATATGAGCTTCAAAAGGAGGCATCATGGAGGTCTTAAAGCAGCTTTTGTAACCAAGTTTGAGCTGAATGTGGTCAACCTGAAAGGGGATGACTTTCTGTTTCCAGTAGGTGGCGGTATGCTGATGAGTCAGATGAGCCAAGCAGATGTGATCAGGTTTGGGACTCACATCAAGCCTGAGAAGTTTGAGGCAGATTGGACAATGTCTGGCTGAGTTCCAACAACTTTCTGTTTCATGAAGTTTCATGGGAGTTGAAAACCTAGCCGCGCCCAAATGGTGTGATGAAACTCAGGAATTGAATAACTTTCCATGTAGCATGTAGAGTTTGTTTTTATGACAAATTAAGTTAACTTAATGTGTTAAAATGATGCCTTTGTGTAATAACTTTGAGGAAATGTCTACACTAGTCAGTCTCTCTCTCTTTCAACCTATAAATGAACTCATTGGCAAAATGATCAAATGTGTTATTTGTGACTCATAGATGTGATCACATTTTAGGTGGTTGAAAAGAGGCTTATATTCACTCTGAATTAATACATATTTACTGAATATTCATACGTCATAACAGCCACTTTTCAACTTCAAAATCTTGTCTTGGTTTTTTCTGGGAAATAAAACATGTTACTGACTTGCCATCATATTGTGAAAGTGATTGATGGACTTGATAAACTTCACTGTATTCAATGCTAATGCATTAACACCGTCTGCATCTTTTCCCATGCTATCTCACCCTGTTTAGCTGCAGCTTCTGTTTTGGATTTTTTCTTCTTTGAAGATAAGTGCATGCTCTGCACACATGGTCATTAAAACCTCAAATTCAGTTGCGGGGAAATAAGTAGCACTGCTTTTAACTCTGCTTTCTGCCATTGTGAATCATGTTATCTGCACTCCTCCGATGGCTTTTTGAGCTCACCATGAATGCACTTCCTTCAGGCTAAACAAACTTAGAGTTGAATGAGCTCACTATGATGAGGTGTTCTGAAACCAACAGCTCACAGGTCGGGATTAGGCTAAGAGTTTGCTGAACCTTCTTTCTGAAGTAAGGCCCTGACGTCAGGATGCAGTTAGCCTTACTGAACATGAATACTGGAGGCCCAGGGAACAGCTCACCTGGTATCTGGTGAGAATTTACACCGTAGGCTGCCTGATGTTTCGGACATGTCACCTTGAGCTTCCTTAGTTGTGGATGTTGTTCATTAAAAAAAACAAATCAGTGTTTAGACCTCAGGAGAGCTGCTGAATAATTGACAGCAGGAGGTACAGACAGGCTCAGTGTGTGATGATTTGAAATTCTCACTGTGCTGTCTGCACAGTGAGACCATCAGACCATCAGCATCTCATTAAACCATGCAGCTCCTGAGCATGGGACAGCTGAAACAACGGGCTCACCCAAGCTGTGTTGTCTTCAGCTTAATACTTTTGTAAAAGATGCAGCCACACAACATGTGAGCATTGACAGTTTGTTGAACTTAACCCTGTGTGGACAAGGAGACCAATTACCCTGCTTCAGTGTCTACACCTTGTAATGCTTCAGGTATGACTGCATCCATTTGAACCTTTTCTGATGAACCGTTATGTCAGAAGCAAGTTGTCACACTGTGGTTAACTAAAACAGAACAGAATTGTGATGTACAGTATCATCGTCAATAGTTGGGAAGGCTGGGTATCAGAACCCGATACTTTAATGGTATTGACAGACAGAACCCAGTAATACATTGTATCAAAACTTCTTCAGTCAAACAACACCTGCGCCAGCTGTATGAAATGCCACCAAGTGCAGCATTACGGGAATTATTAGTATACCGTCTTTATGCTGTCTTTTTTAGATTACCATGCAACAGCACGTCAGATATGTGGCAGGCGATTCAAAATGGCACAGGCTACAAAAGCGGAAGTGGCCCCATCATATGTGAGGCCACCCTACCGAACAAGCTGAACACATTTTACGCTCGCTTTGAGCTCTTCAATAAGGCCTCAACTGTAAAGTCTACACTGCCAGCCACTCTCAGTGACAACAACAGATGTGGGAAAACTCCTGGTGAGAGTGAAAATAAACTAGTCTGCTGGCCCGGACAACATTCTTGGACGTGTACTAAAAACTTAAGCTGATCAGCTTGTTAATGTTATAACTAACATTTTTAACATCACACTCTCACAAAAGACTGTTCCCTCCTGCCTCAAGACCGCCATCATCGTCCCTTTACCTAAAAAGTCTGCTGAGTCTAGTCTTAATGACTACCACCCTGTGGCTCTTACCCCCATCCTGATGAAGTGCTTTGAGAAACTGGTTCTCCAGCACATCAAAGACAACATCCCTGCCAGGCTGGACCCTCATCAGTAGGCTTTCAGAAACAACAGATCCACAGAGGGTGCCATATCTACTGCTCTTCACTCGGTCTTCACTCAGCTGGAGAATAAAAGCAGCTACAACAGGATGCTGCTTGTTGACTTCAGCTCAGCATTCAACACAATCTCTCCCATGAAGCTGATTGGAAAACTTAACACTCTGGGCTTCAGTACAACACTCTGCAACTGGATACTGGACTTCCTTACATGCAGACCCCAGAGAGTTAGGATTGGCAGTCACACTTCCTCTACATTAGTGCTCAATACCAGAGCATCCCCAGGGTTGTGTGCTCAGCCCCCTCCTGCTCACACTGTACACCCATGACTGCACTCCCAGACATCAGGAGAACTCTTTTGTGAAGAATGCGGACGACATCACCATCATTGGCTGTATTACAAAAAACGATGAGAGTTCATACTGGGAGGAAATCAACAACCTTGCAAAGTGGTGCACAGAGAACAACCTACTGCTCAACGTCAGTAAAACCAAGGAGCTGATTGTTGATTTTAGAAAGGATGCGCCAAAGACACACACCCCTGTCTACATCAGTGGAGCAGGTTAACAGCTATAGGTTCCTTAGAATTACTATCACCGAGAACCTATCTTGGTCATCACACATCACAACCCAGGTTAAAAAAGCATAGAAAAAGGTTCTATTTCCTACGGAAACTTAGGAAGGCAAAATTTCAGAGCAAGATCCTGGTTACCTTCTACAGAGGAGCAATAGAAAGCATAGAGACTGGAAACATCACAAACTGGCATGGTTAGTGGAACCAGAACATCATTGGTTCCCATCTACAGAGCATCAGTGACCTCAGTGAAGTGAGGTATCTGCACAGAGCCCAAAGGATACTAAAAGACAGCAGCCACCCCAGCCACAGTCTGTTCACCCTGCTGCCATCTGGGAAAAGATACAGAAGTATTTGCTGCAGAACCACCGGACTATGGAGCAGCTTTTTTCCCCAGGCTGTGAGAATCCTCAACTCCTCCTTTGACGCCAAAAAGATGAAGCAGGATTTAGGGTAATCTTTTAGTTAATTTCTACTTAAACCACATTAAAGAAAAATGACAATAAATCTACTTTGTAAGGTACAATACCTTGTATGTTGAATATCTAATTTGTTAAATTAAACTTTGTGTCACAGCTTTACATAGAGTCAAAATATATATCAGTAATGTAAGATCTGGGCAAAATAACAATAACAATAAAATTTTCAAAACAATTAAGTCACACTTTTAACATCATGTCCAAGATGCCTATGTATTGTTGTGAAGAAACATCCACTGCTAGTCCCTGGCTGTAATAACAGGTCCTATGACAGTGACTCAATGTTGCCTCTCAGGCCGTCCCTTCAGTTATAATACATCCTGGCCTGAGGGGCAGTAGCAAGTCACTGCAGCTTCTAGTGTGCTGCGGGAGAGGAGGAAGAAGTTGAGGAAAAGAAAAAAAAACAGTCGAGCTAGTCGGAGTCGAAGTACGCCAGGCGTTGCTGCAAAATTTGCATAGTGGCCAAAAGTGGAATTACACCGTTCGAGTCTGTTATGTGATGTACACCGAACCAGAAAGACTTTTTCCTATTGACATACACCAGGAGAGCAGACTGACATCTTTGACCATCACCATCACACATTTTATCTGTATTGTAATAATATATTGCACATACCATGATGTAGAAACTGTACAGCTTTGTAATTCCAACACCTGTATTCAACATAATTGCTATATTATTTTTCATAGTATTGTTCTCTATTTGTTTTTTTATTAGTTATGTTGTCAACTACTGCTGTATTTAGCCTTCACTTGATATACACCAAACATCAAAGGAAATTTCAGCATTCCTGTTTATCTTATCTTTCCTTCTAATAAATGGCAAAACATGAAGGGCTTTTTGTGTTGACAGTAACTGAAATGAAATATTCCAAACAGCCGGAAAGATATCCACAGGAATCTCAGTTGTAACATTGAGAATGGGTGAAATACTGCCCCCATTCATCTGGACTGGGTGGCTGGTTATTACAAATAGGTAATTTCAAGGGGGAAATACTGCCCCCCTTTCAGTTAGTCTGGGTGGCTGGAAATTAGAAACTGCACCTTTAGTCTAATCTTAATTAATTTGATTTTCTTCACAGCCTACAAGCCATTGTGATTTTTGACATAATCGTTCAACATTGTCAATTACCAACACACACTTCTGACCTGGATCCCACATTGTAGATGTTGTACTGCAGGGTCAGGTCCCGGCCCTCGACAGCATAGCGGTTCAGGAGGGATTTGGAGGCCAACAGACGAGCTCCCTCCTCTCCTGAGCCAAGGCCAAGCAGAGCCAGGATCAGTAACGCGTGCAGCATCGTTGTCATCTGCAAGAAAACAGGCCGGATGATCCAGTTAAAATCTGATCAACTACTGGAGCGATGGGATATACAGGTGTGTTTTCCAAACTAAACTTTGAAAATATTTTCCATCCCAAGCCCTAAACAAAAAAAGTTCTTCTGAGGAAAGCTCTACATGATTCCTAAACTGTTGTGCCATTAGAACAGTAGCCCTGTGAATTAAGGGAGTGAAAGATGTGGATGTGGAAAACAAAGTGCGCCATAGGGGTGTCAAGGCAGTCTGACATCAATATTATCAAGAGAATCTGCATCTGATGCACCCAGCTCTCAGGGTGCACCTGTGTGCCACCTGGTTGCTTTTGTGCCGGAGACTCTGTACACACTAAGGGACACCACTAAGACCCTGTGATTTCTGTGATGCGGAAAATATTAATGAAATTATGAAAGAAAAATGAAGCCAATGCAGAGGTGCCAAAAGCTTAAGTTCATTGACTGGCTCCAATCCCCAAAGACTCCTATGTTAAAATGGCAGCAGAAACAAACATGTTTACAGCCTGGTAGAAATTTTGGTTTTGGTCTATGTAGCTAATATTAACATTCATGACAACTGGACTGGGATGAATTTTTATACAAATCATTTGTCATTAGGACTCAAAGTCTGGCATATTTAAGGGTGGGGCTGCTTGACTGACAGACTGATCGCGAGGCATTGCTACAATAAAAAGTCAAAGATAATATGCACCTGCAGAGAAAAAATTAATAGTGTCTCTCAGCAGCAGCACAGTTGGACAGTGAAGGAGTGTACGCCAGCTTTACCCTCCGCATCACAGCACAGTCCTGCACTGCGTTGGGTGTAGCGAGTGCTGAAGCAGATAACTATCTTGCTCCGTATCTACTCTTTGGGGTAGATACCACCGCCCCCTCCCACCCCCCAACAGAACTTATTGGTGCCGACGTTAATTAGCTACTCGCATCCAGGCATCAGGTCGGAGAGTCAGAGGAGTGTCGGCTTGAAAATAGCGTGCAACTTACCGGAGAAAAGGTAGACTTATTAGCTTAAGAAAACTTATAATAGATTTTATAAGTTAAATAAACATTCGCAAAATATTGATGGCCAGCTAAGGTTACGTAGCTTAAGTTAATTGGGCCCGGTGCCAACTCAACTCAGTATCGCTAACGTGAGTAATATACATGCCATGATGTAACTGCTGACTGCATTTTCAGATGAGCTTGTTCAAATATTTTTCAAAGAAGAGAAAGACACCTGATGAGGATGGCGCTAGTCAGGTATCATTAGCCTTTTTACTGACTCAAATTATGATGGTTAGGTAAAAAATTATGTTCACACTTGTAATCAAATGTGACGTGAGTGTAAATTATCTAACGTTAATGTTTTATGTAATCGTATAAGACAAGTAACAGACAGGGAGGAGCAGTGCAAGTGAAGGAGAGCAGAGTACAGGAGGGGAGTGCCGAGTGAAGGAGCAGGAGAGCAAAGTGATGGTGCAGGAGAGAGAGATGAGAGTAGAGGAGAAAAACAAAGGGAAACACAGGCTATCAGGCTGGGACCCTAAATGGGTTGAAAAAAAAAAAAAAAAAAAGATTGTTTCTATTTGTAGGTGAAGCCTGACTTGAGAAACAGGCTGCAGGGGGATCACCTTGCAGCATGTATGCTGCTGAGCATCAACGGGCCACCTCTTGGGGAATTTCCGTACAACAGAGCCTTAGAGCTGTTCTACAAAAAACCAAGAAAAATCCATTGTTCTGAGCCTGGGTGCAAACTTTGCCACTGATTACAGCCCCATCAAGAAATTATTATTTATTGTTTTTATTATTTTATTGTTGAATTTTTGTTATTATTTTTTATTTTTACATTCAGCCTTTAAAAAGCGTCATTTGTTTACGCCGCCACGGCTCCCCGGAGAGCCTGCCCCCGCTGCTGAAAAAAATCCAAGAGGAAACACTGAAATGAGTTAACAGGTTTGACGTGTTGCCAGAAACATACCCGATCTCGGATGAACAATGTCGGCAAACCACTTTGGTTTTATCAATCTCTCTTTGTCCCTGTTTATATTTCACCGGGAAGCCGAAGTGTCCCCAAACGGGAGACCTTAATGTCGCAGGAGGGTCCTCAAGCTCTGGCTCATTGCCAATGCTAGCGGCATCAGCATTAGCCATGACGTCCACTACAACTGCTGTTTGTTGTGTCTCGGTGTGTGCAACTGCGCATGTGCGGCTGCAGCATGCTCTGCTCCACAACATGCGGTCCTCTACTTAATATGTCCGTGTGGAAACTCGTTCGGTACGCCTCCGTTCCGAACCGAACACCCCGTACCGAAACGGTTCAATACAAATACATGTACCGTTACACCCCTAATAGTTATATGGCAACATAACAACTTTTTTAAATACATAAATAGTTAGTTTGTAAACTACCTGGTCAGCCTTTTCTATTAATTTTGCGCTCTCAGAATTTCATATGATGCAAATTAGTTGTCTGCGTCATCGAGCTAGTTCCAGAGCCCTTTAAGAGAGAGTTGCGTCATCTCCGTTTGCTCCAATGGACCTTTTTTTCACAGCAATAACGGAACATGGAGCATCTCAATAATTTCTGGAAGTAGCATTAAATGCTTGCGGTGCAATGGAGCTGCGGCAGAGAAGACCATTAACATTAACAGCTTTAACAGGGTAAGACGTCTAAAGAATCGTTTTTGATATTATCAGCATATCTAAGATAAATTAACATGTGCAGTAAATCATGATATTGGATTATCTGCTGCTAAATTAGGAGATTTACGAAGCATAAACAGATATGCCAACAGAGTAAGCTAACGTTAGTACACTGTACTGTAGAAACTGAACACATTTCGTTAGCCTGTTAATTTAAAATATCCTGCTCTTGAGAAATTTCATCTAACATTTAAGAATTAAAGGGGAGAAAAGGCTTGTGTGATTTATTTTACAGGTCAGTGTGAGTTACATGACAGCTTTGTTAAATACAACATGGTGCTTGATAGCAGAGTGCTATTTTGTGACATATTAGTATTGATGTGGATTAAAAGTGCATATTTGACATATCTAAACAGAATGTAAAAAAAAAAACATTACTGTAAACAGAAGCGTAATTTAAGGGTGAATGTTTTTAGCTTTGTGATTCTGTTGGTTCCATTTGTCTTTATTATGTTTCAGCTCAGCTGATTTTCCATTGATGGCAAAGGGAGGGAAGCTGAAAGACCTGAATGAGATCTCAGGATAAATCATTTAGAAAATGAAACACACTAGGCTTAATGGGAAATTATTCTAAATACTGAAATTGTTACACTACTGTATTATATTATATTTTATTATGTTGTTATATATGTAATCTTGTTATTGTATATTGGTAACTAACAATAGGAGCAGTGGGTGCTGGGGGAACTATTTCGAAGCGGGTTATAAAAACGCAGAAGGCTCTAGTTTAATGCAGTTCATTAACATATAAACACAGCCTAATGAAGGCTCTCCTCTGGAGCACTGATCTGACGAATTCATGCATTCACATGCAGTGGTTTACTCTTTGTATTAAAATCACTCTCTTATATAACAGTAGTGTGACAGTATAGAACAATGAAGTAGCCTAGACCTTTTTAAACAAAAGAAAAAGCTTGGACACAGGGACGGGCAGGTTGACAAAGGATCAAAGTCTGATAAATTATTAAAAAAGCATTAATAATTGGAGGCCTATCATGTGAAACACTATAGACAAATGCTGAGATTAGCACAGCAAAAGCTAATTTCCAGGCGAGTAATTCACTATCATAACACAACTAACAAAGTTTCATAACTGAAGTTGGGGAACAAACACGCTGCATCTCCCAAAGCGGTTTCCCACCCAGGCCTATAAAAGGTATGTGTTACCCTCTCTCCTGTCCTCATCTCCCCCTCTCTTTCAGCAAAAGAGCTACACAGGATTCAATGGCACTAAGACAGCACCCACAGTGTCAGCTTCATATCTTCTACAAGCCGGAGTTGGCAACACTGTTTACTTTATTCCTCTGTAGTGTAAGTTCATATGGGGAAGGGGGTGCTGAGAGAAGTTAGGCCATTTGTCCATGACTTTACCCTAGAAAAAACTTCTTTGTTTGACCCTTTAAAACCTGGACCAATATCACTTCTCTTGTGCTCCTCTCAGACGCCTTTCACAAATGTTCCACAGATCATAAGTCAGATAAAGAAAACTATTTTTAAAAAGCTAGGGGAAAATTTCAAGGGAAAAAGGGAAAAAAGCTAGGGAAAAACTATGATCATAAGTATCATGATAACATGTTTAAAATCATGTCACAGAATTGTTACAATTTTTAGGCACTTTTTCCTGGTCATTTTTTTTCTTTTTTTGTTTTTCTGTATTCTATTACCTGTTCTGTTTTTGCTAAAACGAACTTGTACTTTTCACTAATTTCTAGTACTTCTAAGTTTTGGGTCTTTTATTCTTCTATTGCTCATTGCAATCCTCCCATATTTATTAACGAAATCAAGCCACTTTGCTAAGGTTTCAAAGGATTAACAGCCTAACGCTGGCAGCCAGGAAGGCTCGTCAAGTGCTTCTTTCAGGTGAAGTGAAGTGCAGGGAGAACTCAAGGGAAAGTGTCTCTCCTCGGAGCCTCGGCCACACGGCCACACAACCTTTTGTTTAAAGCTGCACTAACAAACATAAAGCAGCTCTGCTGATGAGACGTTAACAACATTCCTGGCTGGATGAAAGTAAAAGGACATTCAGCTTGTCTAAAAGACAGTGCTGATCACCGATTGTTACAGACGCTTACGTGTACAAGAGGAGCCAGAGAGCCGTCAGCTTTCAGAGTAGTTCCACTACAGACCAGTGCTCCCAGTCTCCATTAACAGCATATAACCAGAGCCTCCAAAATATAATATCAGAGGCTCCAAAATATCGCGTAGGAAAATAAGTGCAGTTAGAAAAGTTAAAGGAAACACAGGAAGAGAACGTTACCTTTCAGCGTTGCTCCTCGACTCGTGGATATTGAAGGAGTCAAAACGGCGCATGCGCAAAAGCTTAAACTGCTGTTTGCATGACGTGGACCAAATATTGGCTGAAGACAGCGCAGCGCAGCGCCCCTGCTGCTAGGAGGCCGTCGTGTTTCCTCTCATCCTTTTTTTTTTATTGAACAATTGAAAATACAAACGTTCAAAGAGGATAATAATAATAATAATAATAATACAGATGAAAGTTGAATACAATATAAAAGTGCAAACATATAACACCAAATAGTAATAGATGGGACGAGGTGCAAAGGTACATTTTATCAGGCATTTAAACTGAACATGAAAAGGAGCAGCGAACAAATAAAATAAAAATGCTTGGTCTAATGTCCTCAAAGTAACAGAAGTAGATGTCTGCCAAATAAACCTTCTGTCATAATCATGAAACATTTTGGCTTTCAAAAGACTACTAATAAATTTATTATTACATTTTTTTATCAATCGGATTACATTGTCCTATCAATAAATTTGGTAGTACTGATAAGGAATTATTGTACATCATAGAATTTTTAATCAAGTGAATCAGAGGCAGCGGAATGAGTTTACATAATTTGTTAAATTCTCTGAGAACAATTAAAATTTTATTTCCTGTAAAGTCTGTGTAACTTAAAATGATTCCATTATCATCCATTAAATCTGTTATATATATATAATGTCTTTATTAAACCAATTGCTCTTGAGGATTGATTTTCAATTAAGTGTTATTACTCTATTGTTCCATAAGGTTGAATTATGGGGAGAAAAATGCAAAATCTGCTTGTGAAAATTGGATAGCTTGATCGGGATCCTGTTCACCTCAAAATCGCATTTCAAAATAAACTAAACCACCTATTTTTTACAAACAAGGACCTTAGAATGTGGAACCACATGGAGTTTGGCTGTGACAGACAGGATTTTATTCAGTTAATTCTAAAGGTGCCAACCATAGACTCAAATTCTGAGGCTTTGATACCACCTTTATCATACTTCTTCACAAGGTGAGTCCTTTTAATGTAGTGGGTTGTATTCCTCCATAAAAATTGTGTTAGCTTTATTTATGTTTTTAGAGGAAATATATAGAGTGACAGGAATAAATCAGTTTGGAAATACCTTCAGCTTTAGATAGAATGGTTCTGCCAAAAATAGTAAGGTCTCTGGTTAACCAGTGACAAAGTGATTTCTTCATATCCATAATACGGTTAGAAATATTACTGTCTTCTCTTATAATTAAGTTTTTAGATATCGTGAGCCCTAGATATTTAACTTAAGATTCAATTGAAGCTTTAGAGGAGTCAGATAATGGCCGCAGATAATCTGGCTGCTCATTCTCTGGCAGGATTCTTCGAAAGCTTTACGGTGGACAGATTCTGCATGTTCTGCATAGCGACGAGAGGCGAGATGCAAGCCAAGGAGGTAAATTCAGGTGCTTTTGAACCCCACACTATAGACACTCACAACCAGCAGGTGCATGAGGTAGGATCCCACTATAGCAAAACGGTATGGTGTTAAAGGAGAGTGTGTATTGAATGACGGTCTGGAGCACTTTCATGTTGTCTGTGGGTACCCCCCTGACATCCTCCATGACCTTTTAGAAGGGATTGTTCCTGATGAGCTATTGCTCTGCATTTCAGACATGATTTCTAAGAAATATTTCACCATAGAAACACTGAACCATGCGATGAAAACTTTTGAATATGCTTTTCATGACAAAAATGACCAGCCTCAGCTAATTGCACACGGCTTCTCTACCAAAGGGACCATAGGTGGCAATGGCCATGAGAACTGGACCCTACTCAGGCTGCCCCCACTTATCATTGGCCATAAAGTCCCTGAGGGAGACAATGCATGGAACATTCTGCTGCTCCTAAAAGACATTGTTGAGTTGGCTGTCGCAACAAAGCACACTGAAGAGTCGGTACATTTCCTTGACTGCAAAGTGTCGGGCACAGAGACTTGTTGCAAACAACATTTTAGATTACGGCCGAAACATCACTACCTCGAGCATTACCCCGAGATGATCAAAACATTTGTGTATCTATCCTGGTAGCACAAATCACGCCTTTTACTGATATCCACAACCATTTTATTCTTCACAAAGTTACAGAACACTGTGAAAACTGTAACAAAAATAAAACACATTTCAGGTATATCATTCTCAAATTATTTTCTTACACAAAGGTACACAAATTTTATCATTCAGACCAATTACCGTGTATGCCTGCTTAGCCAGTAGTAGACTGTCCTTTCTCGTCTCTTTCTCTCTCCCTCGCCTCACTCACAACTCCCTGCAGACGACCCGTCACTTGGAAGTACAGAAAGTAACCTTTCACAATAATGTTAACTTAAACAGTTCAACAATATGACCGTAGAACCATGAATCAACTGTAGGAATCCTCATCAAACTTTATGTAAACATAATAAAGGAAACAATCAGAAATCATGTGACAACATTACCCCGTCTTCCGGTGTTGCCGTGGTAACACATGGCTGTATTGCGGGCGTCACACAAATTCTTCAAACGGGTGATTCGTAATGCACACAACTTCAAAAATGTACCTCTTACATTGGCTGTTAAGCATCAGAAAATTAAGGCTTACTATTTGGACACAAGTTCATTTCTCAAGCCTTCAGTTGAAATGGACAAGGTCACTACAGCATCAATCACATCTTATCCTGAGAATGTCCAACAGGTTTTCTGCCAGAGAGTTCCTCAGCTTACATCAGTTCTTGTTGCATCATCAGTCTATGTGGATGGAGTTAGATATTGTTCTGACATGATAGTCTCTGTTGGTTCATGCTCTGGCCTCCCTTCATTTAGGCAGATCATACAGATAGTGGCACTCAACACCGAGATCCTGTGTGTTTGCAATGAGATGACTGCTTGGTACCACGAACATTTGAGATCTTTCGAACTCATCTGTGATAGCAGTAACCCCTCTCTGTGTGTGGTGCAGCTGAAAGAGCTGAATGATGTTTTCCCTCTCTCAGCATACAGATATGGTGAAAATTTAGTAGTGACCCTCAGGCGTCATATTCTGTGTTAAGAAGCCACAGTGTGATTTCTGCTATCAGTCTAGATGGTAATGGAAGATTTTGTAGCTTATTTTAGAGCTCATGTTGAAATTTATAATGATACACTCTGAGAAGTTTTTTTTTCTTTTTTCCTAAATGTGGGACTTTTTTGTAAATGTTTTTCTTGTACACTTGAGAAGGGGGTTTCTTGTGAATTAGACTTTTTTTTAAATGGATTTACCACTTTAATCTCAGGGGACATCACATTTTTCTCTTGTAAATCTCACATAGAACGCCCACACACACAAACAACACAGACACATCCATCTCCCACACAAGCCACATGCACCACCCACCAAAACAACATAGACACATGCAACACCCACACAAACACAGACACATGCAACTCCCACACAAACACAGACACATGCAACACCCACACAAACAACATAGACACATGCAACACCCACACAAACACAGACACATGCAACTCCCACACAAACACAGACACATGCAACACCCACACAAACAACATAGACACATGCAACACCCACACAAACACAGACACATGCAACTCCCACACAAACACAGATGCATTTAACTCCCACACAAACACAGACACATTTAACTCCCACACAAACACAGACACATTCAACTCCCACACAAACAACACAGACACATGCAACTCCCACACAAACACAGATGCATTTAACTGCCACACAAACACAGACACATTCAACTCCAATTGTGTTAAGTGTGATTTTTGAGAATTTCCATGGTTTTTTTTTATAGCTTGGTTCATTGTTGGTGTTCAGTACATGAACACAACGAACTGGTACATGTAATCTATTCATTGTTGCAGCTCTTTTATTCCATAGATGTGTAAAACTATTTCTAATGGTACATTTCACCTCTACATAAAAACTTACATCATTTAACTTGTCTTTACAGTAATGTTTCTTCTGGAGGAAAAAAAGTGCACTGAACTTAAGCAACCAACTTATTAATCAACTATTTTTGTGATGCACATAGCAATGGCTCAGCAATTGAATGACCTTTTCGATATGAACATTTCTAATCTAATTATTGTTTCTATTCCCAAGATGACTGCAAACCAGAAGATGACCTTGAGGGTCATTCTAACAGAGGCAGATATAAGAAAAGCCATCCTAAGTACAAGGCCCTCTACAGTCTAAGATTTGATAATCAAGCTTAAAGAGGCACTGGGACTTCAATACATCTTCAGTCTCCAATACCAAGACCCTGAATTCAATAATGAACTATGTAATCTGACAGATACTGAAGAACTTCCAGAAAAACCAACAGTTAAAGTCTTGCCTGTCCTTGAGCTGGTACCTGTCCCACCTGTCTTCAGTGACACGAGTACAGCAGATACAGAGATACTCTCACACTCATCTCAGGAGCGTAAGGAACAGTGGCCAGAATTATTTGGCAGAGAGCATGCATAGCAACACAGCATACCCAACTGCTGCCCAGTTCGAAAGTGTTGCAGCAGCACTGATAAGCAAACACCCTTTCAAAGCGTAGGCAATCAGGATGCCTTGATGTTGCAGTAAATGCTGGTAAGCGGGGAAGGCATTCAGCAGAAGGCCAACCAGCTAACAAACGCATCAAAAAGGTGAAATCAACTACTTGCCCAACTTTCCGGATGGATTTGATCAGGCTGCCCTGGAGGGGGCCTGCAAAGACTTGGTTGATGAAATGCAGAAAAGAACACCAAATGGACCTCTTGTGAAACAGAAAATGGATCTGACGTTTGCTCTGAGAAGAAAAGAGGTAGTGGAGTTGGAACCCGCCATAAGCACGATGGTGAAACGCTGGCCTGCCCTTTTCACTGAAGATCAGGTATGTTCATGAAAGAGAAGCTAGCTAATGACTATCTTTCTATTATATAATGTGTCTAGATGTATATTTCTCTTGTCCGCTTTAAGGAAAACACTGATATTTTTTAATTTGGGGCATGCTGTTTACACACTTAAACATCAACATTTCAAATCATACAAAAAGGATATTCATGGGTGTTTCTCAGCTCTACTTTGCAGATGGCTTGCCTTGTATAGCTCAGTTGATCTAGGTTCTTAGGTTGTTTGTTTTTTAGTTCTCTGTATTTTTCAGGTGTTCATGGAGTTCAGCAGGATTGTGGACAAGAACCTCAAGCAGGAATTCTGAGAGCATCGATCAGCACAGTCCTCGTCTCCTTGAGGTATTTCGTTCCAAGAGAGGGAATGTTGGACAGCTGTTGACACAGATTTCACAACAGACCAAGGTCCACACACATTATGTGCTTGGCATTGTTCTTTACAGGTTTTGTAAAAACATCATAGTGCCACTCTATTAGTTGTGTAATTTAGTTTCTTATAGATCATTAGCTTTCTTACTTGTTTTTCATTTTAGCTATCTAACTTGTTATTCTGTTTAATTCCCAAAAGAGTACAGAGCCAACTGCGATCTGGACACAGGTGCTCAGAGAGCTTCCAATCATCCTGGGGGACAACCCCACACACTTCTTCAAAGCAGACTTTGTAAGTAAGCTCTTGCTTTCTTATAATTTTCACCATTATTTATTTTTCACCATGACACTCTTACTGTCATGAACTGTGGCTCAGGAAGGTAGGACCCAAATGCAAAACTCAGACCAGGTAAGAGCAGCGAAACAAAGTTTATTCCCAGCAGAGAAGTCCAGAGTAAGAGGCAAAAAGCAAGGTCAAAAAACAAGCGAGGTTCAAACACAAAAAGACCTACTGACAAGGCTGCGGACCAAAGCTGTAACGTGGACGAGGAGGATCAATGAATTGGCGACGAGACAAGACGCAAAGGGGGAATATATGCGGGACTAATGGGGCGTGATGAGAAACAGGTGCGGGAAACACAATCAGGGATCAGGTGCACACCGACAAGGAGGGGGCAGGGCAGACAGGAACCTGGAACAGAGACAGAGGTGAGTGATACCAAAATAAAACAGGAAGACAAGACATGAAACATGAGGGAGAAAACAAAACACTAAACAGACTGCAGACCATGACACTTACAATATATTGATTAAAGTTTTTTTCAAATGAGAAGTCTAATGTAATGATTGTGCTCTTCTGTTATTCTTTATTAAGGAATCTGATGATGATTCTTTCCGTGACCTTGACATCGGGATACTTCTCACTGAGCGTGAAGGTGCTGTGCTCACATCTTCCCAGCATCTCAGTCCAGCCTCATTGAAAATCATCATTGAGGGAGAAGTCGTGATGGGAAACATTCAAGATCTGCCAAAAGCAACGGGTTAGGCCACACTGACCTACAACCAAAGCTACAGACTTTGAAAAATCAGCTTGCAATGTAAAGAGATGTCAGCTCTACTGTAATAAGCTGTTGACTGCTTTTTTTTTGCCACACCAATAAAAACACTTTCTGACCCGTGGGGTAAACCTTTTTTATTTTCTGTGAAACAGGCCCACAAACAGGCACACGTAAAATGCAGACACACACACAAACAACAGACACATTCAACACCCACACACAACACAGTCCCACACAACACCCACACACAAAAAACACTGACACATACACACCTACACACACTTAAATGCTGTAGGAAGCGGGCTGAAGGATATGACTTGTGTGAAAATTAAAATTGAGAGGAGTTGTAGCAGAGAGACATGAGACATTGTTTCAGTTGTTGTTGCATCATCTTTGTAGATGGAGTTGGTTATTGTTCTGATATGATAGTCTCTGTTGGTTCATGTGCTGGCCTCCCTTCATATAGGCAGATGAAGCAGATCCTGTTTGTTTGTAATTTCTTGTACATTTGAGCAGAGGTTTCTTGTGAATTTTGTTTTTTTAATGGATTTACCACTATAATCTCAGGGCACATCCATGTTTTTTCTGGTAAATTTGTGATGCATTCAACACCCCCACACACAACCAACACTGACAACACCAACACCCACACAAACAACACAGACACATTCAACAACCACACACATAATTGTTTCAATGATTTGAAATTACCTTTTTCAGATTAATCATTTTAGGTTGGATGTGTTGATGTTGACCTGATGATAAGTTTGTTATAATAAGATTGGCTGTGTTTTGCCATTTTACTTCAAAATAAAATGCATTGGAGCATGACAAAGTTGTGTGATGTTGTATGATTGTCATCATAAGTAGTGATACTGAGATTGTTGAATGAGATCACTACTGGTTATTACTTTGGTTTCAAAAAAATAAAAATAAAAATAAATAAATAAATAAAAATAAAATTCCTTAAGTCTAAATTCTTACTTGTGTTGTACGTCGCTTTGGATAAAAGCATCTGCTAAATGAAATTGTAGAATTGTAGAATTGTAGCATTTAAAGGTGTTTACTTGTTTCCATCCAATTTAATTGAAACAATGTTTTCTACAATATTAACAAAAAAAGAAAAGGTAATTAAATTAGAGGAAAAAACAGTAATTGTAATAAATAAAAAGTAGCAATAACAAGTAATAATAGCTAATTATATTTAATAATTTTGAGTACACACTACTAACAAGTATAAGTACTAAACTTCAGGTTCTATGTTAATACAACTCAACATATTTAGTTTCAACTTGTGTTAAAAGTTAACGTTCCATGTAAGTAAAACTCAGCATATTTAGTTTCAGCTTGTGTAAAAAGTTAACATTTCATGTTTCTAAAACTCAGCATATTTAGCTTCAGCTTGTGTAAAAACTAAAGTGGTATAGGGCAACGGGTTTCCACGCGATTTGCAAGTAAAGTCAACTAATTCGGGTTGAGAGTGTGTTAGCCGAATTATACCATGTGAATTGTTTGGTATTAGACTTTCTCATTCTCCAACAATCAATTAAATTTCCTTTAGTGATTAATTCACTTACGATTTCCTCATAATGGTGACTTTGCCCTCTTGGAGGAAGACGATCCATCCAGAGGTCAGGGACCAAATTAAGTCCCCTCCAACTATGACTTTCGCAGTAGTATAAGTCATTTTCCATTCGTCCAGCATCTTGCTCAAGGCAGGCTAAAGTTGTTTGTTCTGTGCTCTTCTGTTATAGCCATATACACAAATCAACATAAAGTTAACATCATTAAACTCAATCACCATCATTAGCCGATGTCCATTGATGTCACTTGTGTGGTTAATTACATTTCCAGAAAACCTGTTGAAAAGGATCATTACTCCAGCTGAGTGTGAAGTCCCATGACTGAAGAAAACACAGTCTCCCCATTGTTGTTTCCAGAAATTAGTGTCCGCCTCCACTGAATGAGTCTCTTGCAAAAAAATAATATTGCTCTTTTCCTCCTTACAAAAAAGAAATGTTGCATTACATTTTACATTGTTCTTTAATCCCCTTGTATTTAAAGAAAAAAAGATAACATTCACTAGATAACAAGTGTGCGCAAAGAAAATGATGCGCAGGAATGAGTAGCTGATATGTCTCTATCAAAATTTAATATAAACATTTATTGCAACAACCCTTGAGGTATCTGAACAGTCATAGAACTGTCGACCAAGTCACGGTACCTGTTAAGGACCAGTGTAACAATATAAGTTGTTCAATTAGGATCCACATGATGGTTGTCAATCAGAGCACAGCCTTCCTTCAGGAACGCTCTCTTCCTGGCCTCCTGAACCAGTGGCCAGACGGTTCTCATCCCGAACTGGATTATGATTGCCCTCGACGTGTTTATCACTCCCTCAGGAAATACACGGAACCAGGGTTGTCAGTCACTGATGGATTTAATCGCAGCTTCGATCATTCTTCATCAAATCCACCGTCGAACTACATGAAATACATATAATTGCACATACAAAAATACTTAGTACACACACGCTGTTAATTAGCATAAAGAGCGATTAAACATAAATGAGCAATTAAACATGAATGAAAAGCGCGACAAATACAAACATTAAACACATACCTTGCTGGCTGCAATTCACCATAAGGGAATGAGAAGCAAAAACGGAAGGAATGGGCATTGTCTTAAAAGTTCTTCAAAAGAAGGAGGAACAACCTCTCCTGCCATTCATTGTCTTGGGGGAGACAACACATGTCTGCGTACAACATAAACTTCCTGGTTGTTACCACTTAAAGTGTCCCCAATCAACACAGAAATAAAAAATGTTCCTCTCATATACTTCCCGTCAAAATTAGTCATTATGCATTAAAAGGAAGAAATAAAATAATATATGCAAACAACATATGAATTAACATAAATAATATTTATGGCAGTTAAAGTGTTGTTAGAGGCAGCCGGGGTGTTATGTTTACCCAGGCAGTGGACTGTGTCCATGGTGTCTCGCAACTGGTCCACAGATAGAGGTACAAGTCTTTTGAGTATCCTGATGACGATTTCTCTTGTGTTTTCTCCATTCTTTTCTGGTAGACCAGTCAGCCTCAAGTTCCATCTCCTTTTGTATTGAGCCTGTTCCTCCATTGTGTTTTTAAGCGTGCTGTTTTCTCTTTGGAGCTCATCAATCTTTTTTTGGAGCAGAAGAATTTCTTGTTTGTTTTCTCTTGTGGCCATAGTATTAGCTTTGATGCGTTTGTCAAATCTTTTTAACAGTTCAGTCTGTTCATCCACTTTCCCAGTCAGAGCCTGAACAGCATGGAGAATAGCAGCGCTGATATTTCTTTTATCCTTACTGTTGTCTTTCCCCTTCATTCTCTTGGGGTTTGGGCTTTTATTTGGTGTATGAGTCGGGTTAATCTTACTTTATTCGGAAGAACTCTCATCCACCACAATGTCTTCGATGTCACTGTCTTCACAAGCCTCGTGGAGAGCAGTTAAGTTGTAGTCGTGGTCTGACATGTTAGCATCCACGTCGTCTAAAAAATGTCAAAAAACTTACTCCACATAATACACCAATATGGAATAATATATATATTGCAGTCAAAAACTAATGGTTGTATAACAAGAACTGGATGGAGAAAGGAATTTGGTCAGTTTGGTCTCACTTAGTTGATAGCAGTGGATCTATTATGTCAGGCATGTCCAAAATCCAGTCTTGGAGCCAATTGTGGTTCTCTGACCTTTTTAAATGGCCCTCGGCTTGTTCAAAATATACAATATGTGGCCCCAAACATTATTATTAATAAAACCAGAAGGCTTTTTTGTTTTTTTGGCTTTTTTGAATTTGTAGACATGCATCAAGTAGGAACTACGCAGGCGGAGCGAATGTGTTTTCATGAAAAGCCTACAGACAAGCAAATAAACAGAAACCTAACAACACACATGGCCACGACCACGATCAGGGCGAGCCGGGGATACAGTATCAGTGCAGCCACAGCACCAAAGGCAGTGTCACTGTGTTGTTACTATTTGTTCATAAACTTTGTAATGTTTACACTCTGTCATTTTTGGAGTGGAGTTTAGCTCGCTGTTGAGCTGAAGTACTCATACGCTTTAGCGAGAACAGCACAGTAAAAAGGCAGACATCAGCCATGTACTTCTTCATCTTCAAGCATGAGAAGCTCACGGTCATCATGCTCAACAGCCACAGCCACGGCACGTGCCCGTGCTAAAGCGGAGGCTGCCAAAGTAAGAGCAGCTTATGCTAACCACGGAGCTTGACTGAAGATAGAAAAGGCTACTAAGGAAGCAGAACTACAGCTAGTTACAGCTAAATTTGATGCTGAAATGGAAGCACTTACCTTCAAGCGTGAAGCCGACGCAGCCATCGCAGAAGCTGAAGCCTTGGAGGCTACTGAAACAATAGGAGACTTTAAAGTGCTGGATGCCGTCTCAAAAGAGGAAAAAATGGAATGCACAAGTGAGTTTGTTAAATCTCAAAAAGAATCTTACCCAGACAAAAGTTGGCTAGCCACACCTGTCATCTCTCTCCCACAAGTCTGTGATGATGCTATCTATCCACCACAGCAGGTCCAAATAACAGACACTAGATGGCCATCATATGCTAACTCCATTAGCAGACCAAGATCATTTAATCATCAAATGGAGGGTAAACCATATCCTATTAAAGATGAATATCAGCCCTCCTATGAAGAATATGATTACCAAATACATTCAAGCAAGACTTACCCCAAATTAAATGTTTCAGCCCAGCCTTACAGTCCCAACCGAACCTCTCATCAGCCCCGGCTCAAGAACCATATTATAAGGGGGGCATGTGATGATCATGGGGGGGCAGTGTTGATTTTCCCACAGATCTGCACATACATATATGCATACATACTGTACTTAATCTGTGTGGTCTATTATTACCGGGACAAGCACAAATTTCACTTCATATGCACATGAAAATCAGTTGTACAACCAACACCAATCACAATATCACACCCCCTTTAACTAAATATCTTCTCTACTCACCACTTAGTGGAGCTGCAGTCGGCGTCTCCCAGAGTTGAACCTCTTCATTACTGCTTTCTTCCATTCAGTAGCAAATCTTTTAGTTAAGTCTCTTTCAAAGGCCAGCTGCACTAAATGTGCTTTTCGTTGGTGCAGCATGCTGAGTCTATTGTCTGTGAGAACACTTTTTAAAGTAGAGAAAGAATTCTCACACCTTGCTGTTGATGCTCCAAACGTCAGAGCATGTTTAATAGTCAGGACCGAAAATTGAAAAAGCCCCTTAGAAAACAACATGGTAGGCATTTTTGAGGAAAAGCATTTTAAGCATTGTTTCTATATGATTTTTTAGTGCTGAATCCATTTCTGCCGGTTGCCCAGCTGTAAAAGTTACCGTTTAGTCATAATTATTGATTAATTAGCATAATTATTGATTAATCGCCCAAAGTTAGAAATTGCTATCAATTTCCTATTTGTTAATATTATATATATGATTGTTTGGTATCATTGTAAAGGGGACCTTCTAGCCTTTAATTTAAGCCCATATTTTTATCTTTCTGACAAACACAGAGGTCACATGACCTCTTTAAACCATAAATTACACACATTTTCCCACAATTTTCGCATAAACTATATAGTTTCTTTTATCTCTGTGGGATCAAGGGATATCAAGGACCCAAAAGCCAACAATCTCAATACTAAATAGACTTTGAGGATTCATTTGGGTTTCCTTCCAACAGCCCATGGCCACCAAACATCAAGCGGATGAACATGAAAACACTTTCAGGGACACATGCTATCATTTCCTCATCATTGACAACACATCCAGTGTATTTAGGGTGAGCCAGTATGTCTTCTCTTAACCTCAGTGCAACATGTACCATCTCCTGGAATCCCTGGTCAGGAGACTGATATATGGGGATTTTACTGGACTCTTCTTCCTCTGCCATGAAATCTAAAAACGGCACATGTACCAATTTTCTGGGAACAAGCAATACATATTGATTAGGTGTTGTTATGAAGTCATAGATGTCTGCACATAAACTTGAAGTTTTTCTTTGAATGTAGCTCTCCTGCTTTTAAATGATGCTGGTACTTCAATGTTGGCCTTTAATGCTAATTCACAGTATCTATTCCAAACTTCAGACAATTGAAGGACATGTCCCTTCTTTGCAGACTCTTTCAACTCACTGACAAGCCATTCCATAGCAAGACCTATGTTTTCTGAGCTATCTTTGGTCTTTGACGCTTTCCGCTTGAACTTTTTGAAGCAGTTTGGATGGTACTTTCCTTCTGCTGCTATGAGGTCACTAACACCTGCCAGACGCACATAGACCTCTTGATCATACTTGGATAAATCCAGGATCTGCTCGCTCATTTTGAATGTAGTAACAGATGACACAGACTCTTTGAGATTCGTATCTTGGCAGAAGATGCAAAGGTCCCAGTTGGAGTTGAACTTCTCAGCATTGGGGTTGCTGTGCTAGCACAGTTAGGCCTGGATGTCTGAATTTTTTGTTTTATTTTTTCAATTTTAAGTTTGCTGGTGAACAACGAGTAACAGGATTTGTGCCACCACAGTTTTTCCACATCTGTTATAGATAGTTCCTTTATACGATCAATTGCTGGCTGGTTGTCTCTATCACAAAGTTTGTCTCGTGCCTTTGCAGCACCTTTTATTGTGTCAAACCCCTGCTGTCCTCCTTTTGATAACTTTTCATTTTTTGTCTCCTGACAGATGAGACATTCTTCTAGAGCTAGAGAGTGGCCAGTCTCCTTCAGAGTGCCAGCAGCTTCCATGATCACGCTGAAACAGAAATTATACTGCTTATTTAGCCAGCTTGTTAATGTGGTTTATTAAAATGTCCATCAATCCTGGAATGGAACTAGTAGGACTAATAACTAATTAATAGTTGTTATTACTACCTATTAATAACTACCACTGCCACACGCTCACGGGTATAGCCTGCTAGCTGGGCTATAGTTAGCTAAAAATCTATAGACTTTTCAGTATTACATCATTGACTTGTAAACAATAAACACAAAGGTAATTTAATAAAGATAAATATTAAATATTAGTTACATAAAGAACAAAGATGAATGAACTTGGGTTGGGCGATAAGTAAGCTATAGACTATATGAAATCAATGAATTCGAAGAATTAACATTAGCTAGCTCGTAAATAGAAACTAGCTTAAATCTATGGATAATCTAGCTAGCTACCTTTAATCTATGGAATTCACTGATTTCAAATAACTTCATTGATTTACATAAACACATTCATCAAATAAAAAACAAGCGTTAGTTACCTTAGATGGATACCAACAAAGTAATGAAAGCTGTCAGCATGCGTGTTGGCCTCTTGTCTGCAGTAACTCCCTAGTCGGGTTCCAGGCTCACAGTAATCCCCCAGATTGTAATAATATGGTGATGTTATACATTTTCTGAAACTCCATAGGCAAGTCAGTATTTCAGTATCTGTTTTCTGTGTCTCTGGTATTCCTAGGTACCACAGGGCTAAAACAAAGAAAATAACTTAGGCGGAATTTGTGCAAAAAAAAATATGTTCTTTGTGGTTTGAGGAGCTCTAGTGACCTCCATGTGTGTCAGGAAGGTTCATAATTGGATTTGAATGAAAGCTACAAAATGTCCCCTTTAAAATGACACCAAACACAACATTATTGAACATTGGGAAGTGCCCTAACTATGAGCCTAAACCAGGATAGGCAACAGTGTCTAACATCCAAATTACCATGGAAGGGGGATAACTTGGAGGAGGAAATATAGAAAATCAGGGGCCTTATTTGAAGGGCAACCGGTGGATTCTTGTTTGGGACACCTTGAACTTTCAAAAAATGCTGGTTGCCCACTTTTCCTCAAAAATGCCTACAGGGTCACATGATTCTGAAGTTAAAGCCCAGTCTATAAAGGCCGTCATCACACTTGGCATGGCCTCCAGTGCGCTGTGGAATGTCTTGACAATCCGTGATATTGTCCAGGTTTCATCGTCGGCAGTCATGTTTGTTTTGAGGAAGTGATGAGCAACCACAAACTCTGCTTCAATGATTTCAGTGCTTGTCGATAAAGTCAGAATGGGCTGTACATGTTTGACATCAAGGACAGTTTCACTGTTTGGGTCCAGAGATTGAAGTGCGGTCATTAGCTCACTATTGCGTTCACTGAAACGCTTGCTTATTTCTTCGCCCACCGCGTCCAGGGTGCTGAAAAATAATCTCCGCAGTTCAGTGTCACTCTCGTCAGTATCACCCTGCTGCTGGCCAACGGTCTCTTCAACGACAAATCCTTGAAGACTTTTGTTAACCGTCCTCTTCCTCTTTTGCGGCCTTTCTGTCTCTTTACACTGTCCCATGATGTTGTTAAACTCACTTTCTGAGCGCAGTTGTGCAACACATTCAGATGCACTTTTCACTAACCGCATCCCAGAGCTCAAATCCATTTGTTCTGACTGAAGCATTTTGTTGGGGGCATCAAGCAGCTGCAAGATCTTCTGCACAAAGTGTCCAATGAATTCAAAGCTTGGCTCTGAAACAGCCTGAATCAGACCTGCTGCCTCAATTCGTAAGTCAATTCCAAAGGCACGATTGCTGTCAATCTCTGACAACAGATAGAAAATGTCATCAAATGACTTGAGAACAACTGTGACAGTAGCTAGATGGCCAGTCCAGCGCTGTTCGAGCAGACGTTTTAGTGTGTCTCCTTTATAGTGGACTGCAACAGTTTCTTAATGAATTTATAGAGAGATCCACAAGCTCCAAAAAAGTCCTCAACTGCTCCCTCACTCGACATTGCATTTATCACCACTAAGTGTAGCTGATGATTAAAACAATGGACGTAGGGTATCTCTCTGGCGAGCGTGTCCTGCAGTATCTTCTGAACCCCCCCATACTTCCCGGACATGACAGATGCTCCGTCATACACCTGGCTTAGAATTTTAGATGTACTTAAACCAACTCTGTGCAGCTCTGTGATTATAGTGTTTGCAAGAGTTTTGGCATCTCCCACATCTGCAGTAGCAATAGTTAGCAAACGCTCCCTAACTTCCAAATCTTCTGCTACAAAGCAGATCATGATAGAAATGTTTTCACAGCCTGTGGGGTTGCGGGTGCCATCAACTTTAATGGTAAACCATGAATCACTGACTTCACGTACAATTTCTTCAGTTAAAATATCACTCATTATCTTAAGTAGTTCATTTTGTATGTCATGTGATGTATATCTAGCATTTTGTGGGATTGTTTGCAGTATCTTCTCAAGCTCTGGGTCTTTTCTCACTGAATACTCAAACAATGACAAAAAAACAGCTTGCATCACCTTGAGAATTAAATGCTTCCACACTCCCTCTGAGAGGCAATCGGTTTGTGGCCAAGAACTGTAACATTCTACAATTCTACAATTCCACAATTTCATTTAGCAGACGCTTTTATCCAAAGCGACGTACAACACAAGCAAGAATTTAGACTTAAGGAAAAAACCCTTAGTAAGTGCAAAAAGTGCTTCAGGTGTGATTGGTCACAGGTATTGCTGTCTAGTGGCAGAAGAAGTGCCGCTTTTTTTTTTTGTGTTTTTTTTTTTTTTGAAACCACAGTAATAACCAGTAGTGATCTCAGCATCTGAGACTCAACAATCTCAGTATCACTACTTACGATGACAGTCAACATACAACATCGCACAACTTTGTCAGTGCTAGGTAATCGTTAGGTGCTGGGTTTTGGACCATCTGACTTAATCTACCCCAAAGGGCAAAGAGGAGAAGAGTTAGGTTAAGTGGCTAGGTGTTCTTGGAACAATTGAGTTTTCAATTGTCTCTTAAAAGTAGAAAAGGACTCAGCAGAACGCACAGAGTTTGGAAGTTTGTTCCACCATTTGGGAACAACAGAAGAGAAGAGTCTAGCTAGAGATTTAGAGCCGTGCTGGGCTGGAAGCACCAGGCGTCTTTCGCATGCAGAGCGTAGTGGGCGAGAAGGAGAGTAGACCTGGATCAGGGATTCCAGGTAGGCTGGAGCAGTTCTTGTGATTGTTTTGTAAGCCAAGAGAAGTGCTTTGAATTTGATTTTGGCTGCCACTGGAAGCCAGTGAAGAGAAATTAGCAGCGGGGTGACATGGGCTGCTCTTTTGGGCTGGTTGAAGACCAGACGTGCTGCTGCATTCTGGATCATCTGAAGAGGTTTGAATGAGCATGCAGGGAGGCCTGCCAGAAGAGAGTTGCAGTAGTCAATGCGTGAGATCACAAGAGCCTGAACCAGAAGCTGTGTGGCCTGTTGGGTCAGGAAGGGTCTGATCTTCCTGATGTTGTAGAGGGCATAACGGCAAGACCGAGAAACTGAGGCCACATGAACCTTAAAGGTCAGCTGGTCATCAATCATGACACCTAGGTTTCTGGCTGAGTTTGTGGGCACAAGTAGGCTCGAGTCAAGTTGGACACTGATCCGAGGCTGAACAGATGGACAAGCTGGAAAGACCATGAGTTCGGTCTTAGACAGATTTAGCTGAAGGTGGCGATCCTTCATCCATGTGGAGATATCAGCCAGACACGCTGATATCCGAGCTGAGACCGTTCTGTCATCAGGTGGAAAGGAGAGGAAGAGCTGAGTGTCATCAGCATAGCAGTGGTAGGAGAAACCATGGGAGCGGATCACTGCACCGAGTGAGGTGGTGTACAGAGAGAAGAGTAGGGGACCAAGCACCGACCCCTGAGGAACCCCTGTCGATAGGCCATGTGACCTAGACACCTCTCTTCGCCATGACACTCTGAAGGATCTGCCTGTGAGGTAGGACTTGAACCACCATAGGACAGAACCTGAGATGCCGAGCTCAGAGAGTGTGGAGAGGAGGATTTGATGGTTCAAAGGCAGCAGACAGGTCCAGCAGCAGTAGGACAGAGGATTGACCAGCCGCTCGAGCCAGTCTCAGTGACTCAGTGACTGACAGGAGTGCAGTCTCAGTGGAATGGTCACACCTGAAGCAGACTGAAAGGAGTCAAGTAGGTTGTTGTTCCGCAAGTGCTCAGAGACCCGGTTAAATACTGCGCGCTCCAGTATTTTCGACAGAAATGGTAGAAGTGAGACTGGCCTGTAGTTTTCAACCTGGGTGGGGTTGAGATTAGGCTTTTTGAGCAGTGGGGTGACATGGGCTTGCATAAAAGTAGCAGGAAAAGTGCCAGTTTTTAGGGAGGAATTGACAATGTGTGTGACTGCAGGTTTGATAGTGGGCAGGATGGTCTGCGAGAGGACATGTTGTGGGTTTTGAGCTCAGAAGAAGTCTGGAGACCTCATCCTCGGTCAGAGGAGTGAAAGAGCAGAGTGAAGCAGCAGTAGTGGATTTGAGCTGACTGGGCCGGTCAGGCTCAGAGAACTGGTTGCTGATTGCAACCACCTTTTCAGTGAAAAAGGAGGTCTGGAGTCAGTGTAGGGAAAGGCTGAGCAGCTGGAGGAGAAAGCATGGAGTTAAACACCATAAACAGTTTTCTGGAGTCAGTAGCAGCACAGATCTTGTTCTGATAGAAGGCTTTCTTAGCGGACTGCAAAGAAGAGGTAAAGGAAGCAAGTTTCTGTTTGTATGAGGACAAATCAGTGGGTTCTTGGGATTTACGCCACTTTCTTTCTGCTGCCCTGAGTCCAGTTCTTTGTTCTCTCAGGACTTCAGAGAGCCATGGACTTGGTTGTTTTTTCTTGGCTGGTTTGGACACCAGGGGGCAGAGTTTGTATGTTTGTTTGAAAATATAAAATTTTTCACCATATAAGTCTGCAAATTTTCATGACTTTTTGAATATGTTAAAGCCCTCAAAAAGGCAATTCATTTGAGAGAAAAAATATGCAACATTTCGTGAGGTTTTAAGCATCTTTAGCCCCTAAAACACAACTTCCTGTTTTATGGCGAAGAAAGCGGCAGAATGTCAACAGCGTTTGATGAAATCAAAAACGGTGAGCAAATTAACATCACCAACTTTAGGGAATACTATGGTCAGGATGTGAAGTCGATCAGATGAAATCTGTAGGACAAGATGATATTCAAACTGAGGCTAGAATGACAAAATACATGAAAATTCAAATTAAAATGGCAGAATGCCTGTTGGGTTTAGGACATGGTTCCAAGAGGCTTTTTGTAGGACTTGGTCTTGTACACATATATTCCAAGTTTCATTGCTCTAGGTTTAACAGTCTGCGGGGGCCGCTTCGTTGAAATTTTTGTAGGGGGCGCTAGAGAGCCATTTTGGCATATGAATGCAAAAAAATCATATCAGATATCACAATTTAGGAGGTTTTATGTCTGATTTTGATTTGGTGAGTTTTCATGCATGCCTTGTCCCTAAAAAAGTGCTTCCTATTTTATGGCAAATAGTGTGTTACCATGGCAACAACTTTTGATTAAAAGTCAAAAGTTTTTTTTTCTCTTCTTTATGAAGGTGTTTGCCGTATTCAAGGCTGGATTTGAAGTCACTCGGGCTAACTTCCTACAGGGGAAAAATCAAAGTGTAAAAAAAATAACTTCCTGTAACCACTAGGTGGTGCTATGACTGTGATTCAAAATTGCACTGCAGGTTTCTTCAGGCCTGGACTGTCAACAAATCTGTGAAATTTTGTTAAGATCTGACCATCTGGGGTCAAGTTATGACAGTTTATGTCATGTTGCAACATCGAAATTTGCCATGGCGTCACAAGAACACCATTCAATGAAAACTCATCTTAATGATTTTTTGACATAATTTTGAGATCAATCAATTCAACCTGCCAGGAACTGGACCCCTTAATGTAAAACTTTGTCTTTCCTGTATCAATAGGTGGCGCTCTCACACACACATATAAGTGTCATATAGATGTGTTCATGGCAGGACTCTCATAAAACATGTGAAGTTTGATGCAGATTGGATCTTGTACAACTGCGACATCATTACTCAACTTAAAATGGCACACTTCCTGTTGGGTTTAGAGTATGGCTGCCAATGACTTTTTTGTTTGTCTTATGATGATCCATACACCTCCAAATTTTTATATGTCTACATGAAACGGGCAGCTGGGGCTGCTTCGTTGAAGTCTGTTAGGTGGCGCTCTTGAGTCATTTTTTTAAGCTCATAAAGGTCACCCATAAAATATAAAATTTTTCGCCAGTCCTGATGTCTGTGCAAAGTTTGGTGACTTGGTAAGTATGTTAAGGCCCTCAAAAATGTGTCTCATTTATTAAAAAAAAAAAAAAAAAAAAAGAAGAAGAAGAATTCCTTCAGTTTCAATAGGGTCCTTGCAACCTTCAGTGTTTGGGCCCTAATAATAATAATAATAATTCCTTCAGTTTCAAGAGGGTCCTCACACCGTTAGGTGCTCGGGCTTTAATAATTAAAAGATGCAAGCAGCGATGAACGGGCCCTTGCACCCCGACGCAAGTCAGGATTACTGGCGTGACTACCACTGTCCCGATCCTTACTTTTAGTGAATGTCGGAAAATGCATGCTAAGAGTTTGAATTGATGTATTTGATGTATTACCGCATATGAAATATCTAACTGAAGGATTGAAACTCTCTGCCTGCTTGTTCCAAATTTCACTGAAATGAAAGATCCTGGGACATCGAAAGTTATTCAGTCTCTGAGTTTTCATCACACCATGTGGGCGTGACTAGGTTTTTAACTTTGATGTTTCACCATGAAACAGGAAGTTGTAATAACTAAGTCAGACATTGTCCAATCTGCTCCAAAGTTCTCATGCTTGATGAGAGTCCTGACCTGATCACATCTGCTTGGCTCATTTGACTCATTAGCATACTGCCACCAACTGGAAACAGGAAGTTTCATGATTTATATTTTTAGGTGCATCCCCTTACAGGTTTACCACATTCAGCTCAAACTTGGTAACAAGAGCTGCTTTAAGACCTTCATGATGCCTCCTTGTGAAGATCATATGTTTTCAATGAACGTTGTTGCCGTGGCAATGCTGTTTTCACCACCAAACAGGAAGCTGATGTAACTTACTTTGTATTAACCAATTTTCACCAAATTTTATGGTGTGATCAGGTAGCAGCCCTGAACACACCAACATATAAGTTAACCATGATACTAAATGTGCCACCTACTGGCAACAGGAAGTATACCTTGTAACACAATTATCCTTTGATTTACATGAAATTTACATGGTTTGTTCTATAAATGATGTTCACCAAGATGACATGGAAATTATGTCCCCTCCACTCTAAAGTTTTGGGAGTGGTTATAGATCATCGCACTCCAAACTGTGTGCATTATCTAGCTTTCACAGGGATAAGCGACTGTGTCAGATAGAGTTCTCTCTCTGTCTATCACTGTCTCTATCTCTCTCTCTCTCTGAGAGAGACGACACAGGATGGGACACTGGTGCTCTACTTCTTTTCCTAAATCTGTCTTTAATTTCAAATCTTTTTTCTTTCTTTGGTGGCGGGTCTTGAGAGGTTAGTTTTTTTTTTGTTTGTTGTAGTGGGTCCAAACTGTGTTTTGCGGGCTCTTGGACATGTGCTTGGTAGCAGGAGGGTTTCCTCAGGTGTTGGGGTGATTCCAAGAAAGAGATTTGGGTTAAAGAAATGAGCAACAACTGTGAGGAGAAACCTTAGCTCACTGGATATTATAATAAGTGTGTGTGGTGTGCCACGGGGGTCTGTTGGACTGGTGGGTCTTTCTCTCTGTCTGTTTCTCCTTTCCTCTTTTCTCATGGAGGTTTTAAAGGTCGGCTTGTTATTATTGTTATTATTACTAGGGTCGAGCACCGAACGGTGCGAGGACACTCTTGAAACTGACGGAATTCTTATGGGGGCCCGAGCACTGAACGGTGCCTGAACACATCTATATGACAATTTTAAGCGATAATGAGAGCGCCAACTATTGGCTCAAGAAAGCCAGAGTTTTACAGTAAGATGTCTAGCTCCTAGCAGGTTGACTCCATTGATCTCAAAATGGTCTCAAAAAATCTTTAAGACGGTGATGATGCTTGAAGATGAATATTGAGAGTTTTCGTTGAAAGGCGTTGCCAAAGTCAGGTGGACAATTTCGATGTTTCGACATGACATCAAGTGTTGTAACTTTGCCCTGGTGGTCAGATCTTTACAAAATTTCACAGATTTGATAAGATACCAGGCCTGAAGACGTCTGCAGTGCAATTTTGAATCTTACTTATAGCGCCACCTATTGGTAGCAGGAAGTTACTTTTTTTACTCTTTGATTTTTCCCCTGTAGCAGGTTAACTCAGTTAACCTCATATCCAATTATAATACTGTAAAGACCATCATGATGAGCAGAAATTACACTTTTGAGTTTTCATCAAACGCTGTTGCCTAAGTTACGCATTAATCGCCATAAAACGGGAAGCACTTTGTGAGGGGCAAAGCATGCACCAAAACTCACCAAACTTAGCACACACATCAGAAATCCTAACATGTGATATTTGATATGATTTTTTTGCACTGATGGGCCAAAATGGCTCTGTAGCGCCCCCTACAGATTTCAACAAAGCAGCCCCTGTGGTGCCATTCACCTAGAGCTACAAAACTTGGGAGGCATGTGTAACAGCCCAAGACCTACAAAAAGCCTCTTGGACCCATACCCTAAACCCAACAGGAAGTTAGCAATTTTGAATTGAATGTGCAATTTTGGTGTATTTTTGGCCATTTTCAGGGCTTGCAATTTTTCGATCTTCTCCTACAGATTTCATCCGATTGACTTCAAAATTCAGAAATCCTCTCAGAAGGCCCGGGACATCAAAAGTTATTACATTTGTTAGTTTTCGTCACATCGTGTGATTGTTACTGGGCCAATCATTTCCATGTCTCACCATTAACCAGGAAGTAGTTTATAACTCTGAGGTACATGGACCAATCTTCACCAAACCTTACATGTTGGATGACAGTCCCACCCCGAACACATCTACATGATAAGCATTACTATTTCTTAAATGACATGAAAATCTCATGTGTTCTTCTTTGATGTATATCTCCTACAGATTTGACCCAATTGACTTTAAATGTGATTTCTAAGACCTTAAGACCTGTGACATAACAACTGATTTAAAAAAAAATTGAGTTTTTGTCACACCATGTGGGTGTGGCTTGGTTTCCAACTTTGATGTTTCGCCATGAAACAGGAAGTTGTTGTAACACAGCCAAACATCATCCAATCTGCCCAAAACTTCTCATGCTTGATAAGAGTCTTGGCCAGAACACATGTGCATGGCTTAATTGAGTTATCCTCATAGCGCCACCGACTGGAGACAGGGAGTTATATGTTTTATATTTTGATGTGCACCTCCTTACAGATTGACCATATTGAGCTCACACTTGGTAAGAAAAGGTTTGAGACCTCCTTGAGTGTTTGAGTGTTTGCCACCATAAAGGAAGGTGTTGTAACTTCACTTTGCATCGACCAATTGGCCCCAAATTTCACAGCTGTGACCAGGCAGCAGCCCTGAACACATCTACATGTCATTTAACTATGATACTTTCTGTGCCACCCACCAGGAACAGGAAGTAAGCCTCATAACACAATTACCCTTTGATTTAAATGAAATTTACATGGTTTGGTCTACAAATGATGTAGACTAAGGTGACATAGATTTAGGTGACAAAAATTTATTTTGCTCAGGTGAAGACATAAAAGGGCTATTAAAAGCAGTAGAATGGGAATTGATCAAGTTACAAGAAATGTTTTGCTGTTATTGGTTATATGAAAATACATCAAAATTCATGGTGTTTCTTGGTATTAAGGCTTACTGTAAAATAGAGCTGAATTTAAATGGAGTTGAAGTTGAAAGAAACTAAATTTTTGGGAGTGGTTATAGATCATAAACTCTGTTGGAAGCCACACATAGAATATGCTGAGCGTAAAGTATCTAAATATATTGCTATTCTTTATTAAACAAGAGAGCTGTTGAGCAACAAATGCCTGCAAATATTGTACAGTTCACTTTTAACGCCATATATGTCTTACTGTGCTGAAATTTGGGGGAATGCATCAAAAAAAAATCTAGACCCTATAAGAAAAATTAAGAAGAGTCACTTGGGATGATACATAATACTGGATTTTATGATTCTACAAATATTTTTTTTGAGAATCCTCCTCCTTAAAATCTGTAGACATTGTTTATTTAAAAACATTGGAAATACTTTTTTGAGTTTTACACTAAAGCCTTCTGGTATGTATTCAACATTTTGTTAAATTAAGAGAAGGAAATTATAATGAGGGTTGTTTATGTTCGAAACACATAAAATGAGAACAAATGTAAAATATAGATGTATTTCAGTTTTGGGAGTTAAATCATGGAATGGACTAAGTGATGAGTTGAAATTGTGTTGCTCTTTCTGGTGTTTTAAAAAAACGTAATGTAAAATGTAAAATGATAGCAAATTATAATGTAAAATGAATGCAAAATGCAGAATGCAAAATAATTCAGGGATATTACAGTGTCAAATATAGCACAACAGTTTAAAGTATACATTTGTTGTTATAAATTATTTGTTTTGCATGCAATCAAAAAATAAAGTATTCATTCATTCACTTATTCATTAATTAATTTTAATCAACTAATCCTTCAACTCCAAAGATGTAGCAGGATCAAGAACAAATGTAATTTGGTTTTTTTAAACATTGTTTAAATAAAAAACAAAAACAGTTCACAGACAGAGATGCTGGCTCAGTCTGGAAGGGCCTGAGACAGCTCACCAGCTACAAGCCCAAAAGCCCCCACTTTATGAATGACTTACACTTTGCCAACAACCTGAATGAGTTTTACTGTAGCTTTGGAAGACAATGGGTCAGTCCTGAAAACATCCCCCATGATGACTCCACACCTCACCACCCTCACCACAGTAGGGGCCCAGGATTCAGAACAACCATCCACCCCAGCTTCCCCCTCCCCCCTCACTTTACCAACACCTCTGTCCATCCTGGAGAGAGGCGTTAATAAGATCTTCCGGAGACAGACCTGACACTTTGACCTCTGTGGTGATGAAGTCCTTTGAGTGCTTTTTATTGTCTTTAAACTCACCACAGACCCTCCTCTGGACCCCATGCAGTTCGCCTTCAGAGCCAGCAGGTCTGTAGACGACACTGTCAACCTGGCCCTCCGCTCCATCCTCGAGCATCTGGACTCAGCAGGAACCTACGCCAGGATTCTATTTATGGATTTCAGCTCTGCTTTTAACATAATAATCCCGGCTCTGTTACAGGAAAAGTTCTCCAAGCTGAGCGTGCCTGACTCCACCTGTAGGTGGATCACAGACTTCCTGTCTGACAGGAAGCAGCAGGTGAAGCTGGGGAAACAAAACCATCAGCACAGGCCCCCCTTAAGGCTACGTTCTTTCTCCTCTCCTCTTCTCCCTGTTCACAAGCAGCTGCACCTTAAGTCACCAGTCTGTCAAGCTACTCAAGTTCTCGGATGACACCACCCTTATTGGCCTCATCTCTGGTGGAGATGAGTCCGCCTACAGATGGGACGTTGACCATCTGATGACCTGGCAAGAACAACCTAGAGCTTAATGCTATGAAGACAGTGGAGATGGTAATGGATTTCAGAAGGACCGCTGCCCCCATAACCCTCTGTGACTCCCCAGTTTCCACTGTGGAGTCCTTCTGCCTCCTGGGGACCATCATCACCCAGGACCTCAAGTGGGAGCTGAACCTCAGCTCCCTCATCAAGAGAATCGCTGAATGGTAATTTGAAATTCAGAAATTTGGTTTAAAACATCGCTATATGACATCAACTCTGATCACTAGAAGATGTTATTTTGCCTACTTTCGCCAACTTGAATAGACTTCTCCAAGAAGGTCCAGGTCATAGCTTCACTGTAGCGGAGGGCTGCTGCGCATCTTCCAGATGAGGAGGCGGCCGGGCAGATGGAGATGGTGTGCGCCGGTCTTTTGAGTTGGTGGGGGATTGTGGAGTGTCCTTTTTCAATTAAACTCGCAGGAATAATTAAAAGTAGTTCCGTTGGCCTGATGAAGTCACTTTAAACTCTTATCTTGAGCTTATTTGAAATGAAATACAAAAATGTCTTTGCTGACCAAAAACCAGTATTAAGAAAAACGTCAAAGAGATTTAAAAAGAAAAGGCTCTGAAAAAGATTAAGTTCAGCAGAGCTCTGACGAGCAGTCGCGGCTCCTCTTGTAAAATTGAAAAACAAAGAAAAAGGTGTGTGACACAAGAAGTGCCGCGATGACAGGAAAAGTAGAAAGAAGTGCTGAGCTGAGAGCTCACTAAGTTTTAATCTATGAATTTTGGGGTGCGAATGGGAGGCAGGGTAGCAAACCTTCGCACCAGTGCACATCTGGCATTTAGTTTTTAAAGGACCCAATGTAATTTAGGAGACATTTATTTCTCCGTACTTAATGACGAATTACGCGATTTGACCTTATATGTAAATTCATGTATCTCATCACAACTATAGTCCCATCAAAGTAATTTCAAACATGTTAGCAGACCTAAACGCAATTTATAATGTAACACATGACTCTGAAGATCCTTGGTTCAATTCTGTTAAATGACCACACATGATATAAAATTATCCAATGGAACTTGGTAATTACTTAGATATAGGATTACCTTTTAACATTATAAAATGAATGCAACATAAGATACAACTACAAAGTTGGTTATGAAATTACTGATAACTAAGACCACTAGATGGCAGTATGGCTCCATCACAGAAAGGGAATAAAACATGTTTTTACCTAACTCATTAAAATGAAATGATAAAGAAATGGGAGTTGGTCGTACTTACACATCAAAACACAGAGACAAACTTTTACCTACTAGGAGAAAGATTAGAGAGAGGTTACCCTTAATTCACAACTTTGGTCTCAGTGATCCTGTCAAATGTTAATCTCAACACAAGAATGCATAATGAGTTTACAACATGTCCTGCCATTTGTTACTTCAGCAAGGGGAAAGACATGAAAGAGGAGGAGATCTGTTTATTTGCCAGAGTGTGGATTGGGACAGAAAGGGAGAGACAGAGAAAGAGTGTGTGAGGGACAGGTAGACAGATGATTAAATTTCAGATTGAGGATCATCATCTAATCCTGTTGTGCTTCCCAAATTCTTGGTAGAAGTGTGTCTGTCCTCTACACCAAACTTCAGTTCTTGTGTCAAGGAAAGGTGGAAAGGAAACCTGTTTGCAGATGTCCACAGGGAGTCTCAGTAAAGTTAATTTAGAACCCGCTGTTAAATGCTTTAGGTCCTTAAAACAGTGTCTCTTGACCTGTCCACCACTTGCATAGGGAAAGTCGAGGTCTGGAGTTTTGCCAAGGGGAAAATGAAAAGAACACACCAAGGCAGTCCCCTACATCTTTGCATTGCGTTTGTAAGGGCCATTTCAAGAGGTTAATATGTGTGTGTGTGTGTGTAGCACACTAAGTTGTCCACTAGGTGTCACCTTTGTGTCTTGGGTCACATGCCTACTTAGGTAGGAATATTTCATCAGGTAATAGGTGTTGTTAGACGGTGGGAGCACAAGTAGTTTTTTGACTGCAACGCATGAATTGTTGGACTCTTGCATGTAACACATGGAAGACCAAAACGGTGAACAATAAATAATTCCATAAAAATCAAAAAAGAACACATTGGATGTTTTTATTTCACAAGACACAACGAAGTGGTGCATGGCAAGCGTGTCAATCATGTTTAGCCCGTCTATGCAGCCCCTCAGTGGCTTTAAGTTTTGGGCTTAGTCGCTACAGTGTTTTTTCATTTTATATTTTCAAATTACTTCTATATTTTTTATCTCTTATACTATTTAAATTCAATGTTTTTTTTCTTCGTTTATGTTAATTGTTTTGCACCAAAACACCAAGCAAAATTCCTTATACACCTCAGAAACTCCCTTTCTAACAATGTAATTACTTTACATGGCATTACCTTGGCCTCTGGCACATCTGTAAGGAACCTCAGAGTTTTATTTGATCAAGATTTATCTTTTTCCTACCATATAAAACAAACTTCAAGGACTGCTTTCTTTCACTTGTGCAACATCACAAAAATTAGACATATCCTATCCCAGACAGATGCTGTAAAATTAGTACATGCATTTGTCACCTCTAGGCTCGATTACTGTGATTCCCTATTGTTCGGTTGCCCCAACAAATCACTTAGGTCACTCCAACTGGTGCAGAACACTGCTGCACATGTTCTAACAGGAACTAAGAAAAGGGATCATATTTCTCCTGTTTTAGCTTCATTGCATTGGCTCCCTGTAAAATCCAGGATTTAATTTAAAATCCTCCTCATACTTACAAAGCTCTAATTTGTCAGGCTCCATCCCATCTGTCGCAGCTCATAGTTCCTTACCAACCCTCAAGATCACTGCGCTCTGAAAATGCAGGATTACTTGTGGTTCCCAAGGTCCATCCATCTATGATGGTCCTCCATCATATCTTTCAGAGCTCATAATTCCCTGTTATCCTACCAGAGCACTGTGTTCTGAAAAGGCAGCGTTACTTGTGGTTCCTAAAGTTTCCAAATGTAGGATAGGAGCCAGAGCCTTCAGTTAACCTGCTTCTCTCTTATGGGACCATCTTCCAGTTTCGGTTAGGGAGACACCATTTCCACTTTTAAGGGTAGACTTAAGACCTTCCTCTTTGATAAAGTTTATAATTAGGGCTGGCTAAGGTTGCCCGACCTGCCCATAGTTAGGCTAACATAGGTTTAACTTGCCGGCGGACTTTCTATAGGGTTAGTCCCTACTGCTCTCGGACCTTTATATTTAAGCCATAATAGCTGATTAGTGACCCTAGTTTTGTTAGTATGTATATTCCTGGAGAACAAGTTTCTTGTGCACAGTTGAAATCCCCGTCCTTGTGACAGGGAGGAGGGAGAGATTCTGAGCCACTCTGGCTCTGCTTCCTCTCTTTTTCTGGCTCTGCTTACTCTTTCTTTCTTTTCTATTACTGCTCTCTGGCATTCATATTGAAGTCGTAATTACTGATCAATGACTCTAGGAACCTCATTGAGTGCTTATCCATTTTACTGTTAACCACCTTGGTTCTGCACTACGCAAATCCTGTTGCCTCTCCGGAGCATTCCTGCTCCCTTGTTTCCTAACTTTTCCGGAGCCTGGCCGCAACCCTGGCTGTGCCTGATCATTGTGATATCTGTGCTGGCGCTGTGACCATGCCTTTGGTTGTGCTCGTGCTGTAGCTGCACTGATACTGTACCCCCTGCTTGCCCTGATTGTGCTCTTGGTCGTGGTTGCACCGATCTTGCCTTTGGACACCTCCATATCAAAATATGCATGAGACTCTTATCAGCACCCACAATATCATCATAGAGTGCATTTGATAATTTCGCACCTATTGTTATTGTAATATGACATGCATCTGTTTCCATTATTGCTGCGCCTCTCTCGCCCTCTCTCCCCCTCCCCCCTCTCTCTTTCTCTTCCGTCTTTGCCACAGTTGTATTTCATTTATTATTTATGACATCTATTGCACGTTTGTCCGTCCTGGAAGAGGGATCCCTCATCATCCTCTGCCACTCTTGCTGAGGTTTCTTCCTTTTTTTCCCCCCTGGGTTCTTTTTCGTGCGTTTTTCCTTGGGTGATGTGAGGGTCTAAGGGCAGAGGGATTTCGTACACTGTAAAGCCCTCTGAGGCAAACCATGCTTTGTGATAATGGGCTCTATAAATAAAATTGACTTGACTTGACTTGACTTGACCAACATTCAAATCAGACATGATTATTTAATGTTTGACATTTTGTTATTATAAATTAATATTAGTTTTCTGTGTTTTGCTTTTAATTTATTAGTTTATTGTTATGCTTTGGGGTATTCTGTGAACTTTGTTTTGGGGTTTCCTGCTTTGTGCCCCTTCTCTGTGGCTGTGTCCGAAACTGCCTATTATACTAGTATAGTGAAATCCACAGTATGCCAGAAATACCCAGATGTCGTACTGATTCAGAAAAAATCCTCAGTATACATCAGACCACTCTGCCTTGACTACTGTCTCCCACAATGCATTGCACAGACAGCGCAACTGTTGTTGCTGTGGCTGGCTCTAGCCTAGCCATCACCCAGCTGGTCAGACCTAAGCCACTTGATGGGGTCCTTAGCTTGCTCCCGTGTTACACTTTATTAATTAGGCCTTGTCAAAATCATATTTTTATCTTTTGAGATCATTTACATTACTTTTTTTCAGGTAAACCACATACCAGTGTACGCTAATAAAAGTATAATTATACAGGAGACATTAACAAAGTTATTTTTCATTTGTAGCTTTTTTTTTTTATTAACCTGTCCTGTTCGGCAGCTTAGGCATGCAGTATGAGAGGTCTGGATGCCTTGAGATGCCATAACAGATTTGCTCTGCAAAGGAGGAGTCTGATATACTTCTTCCTGTTGCAGTCTGCACTGAGATTTATTGGCAAGGCTACAGGATAGTACAACATTTGAGTGGATAGGGAGAGAGAAAAGAGAGAGGTTGGGGGACACAGAAGGGAGGGGAAGACACAAGAGACAACAAAAACAACAACGACAATGAAAACGATGACAACATTGCTATCTACAATAATGATAGCTGCAAATGTTTACAACAGTATTAACGGATATAAAATGAATAAGTAAAAATAGAAAAATATAAAATTAACCCTCCAGCCAGTGGCGCCACTCCTCCAGGGCCAGCTTCACCGCCAGCAGCTCCCGGTTCCCGATGTCATAGTTCTGCTCAGCCGGGGATAGACGTCTTGAGAAGAAGGCACAGGGATGCAATTTCCCGTCATCGGCCGAGCGTTGAGAAAGGACGGCCCCCACACCAACGTCTGAGGCGTCGAGCTCCACCACGAACTGCTTCTCGGGGTCAGGGATGAGGAGGATAGGTGCCGTGCTGAAGCGTTTCTTCAGATGCAGGAAAGCTTCGTTAGCAGCTGGGGACCAGTGAAACGGGATCTTGGGTGAGGTGAGTGCAGAGAGAGGAGCTGCCACAGTGCTGTAGCCCCGGATGAATCTTCGGTAGAAGTTTGCGAAGCCCAGGAAGCGCTGGAGTTGTTTACGTGAGTCGGGAACAGGCCAGGCGGAGACGGCAGAGACTTTGGTGGGGTCCATCTCCATCCGGTTGTGCCCAATGATGTAGCCCAGGAAGGAGACGGAGGCGGCGTGGAATTCACATTTCTCCGCCTTGACGAACAATGAATTTTGTAGCAGGCGTTGCAGGACTGTCTGGACATGATGAACATGGTCTTGCCGGGACTGAGAGAAAATCAAGATGTCGTCAAGGTACACAAAAACAAACTTATTCAGGAAGTCTCTCAGCACATCGTTGATCAATGCCTGGAAGACTGCTGGGGCGTTGGTGAGTCCAAACGGCATTACCAGGTATTCGTAATGCCCGTTGGGTGTGTTGAACGCCGTCTTCCACTCGTCTCCCTCTCTGATCCGGACCAGGTGATATGCATTACGGAGGTCCAACTTGGTAAAGATGGTGGCACCTTACAACAGTTCAAAGGCAGAGGCAATGAGAGGGAGAGGATAACGGTTTTTTACCGTAATGTCATTCAGGCCCCGGTAATCAATGCAGGGCCGGAAAGAGCCATCCTTCTTCCCCACGAAGAAGAACCCTGCCTCGGCCGGAGACGAGGAAGGCCGGATGATGCCAGAAGCAGGAGAGTCTTTGATGTAGGTCTCCATGGCCTCCCTCTCTGGCCCGTAGAGGGAGTAGAGACGCCCCTTGGGTGGAGTAGAACCCGGAAGGAGGTCGATGGCACAATCATAGGCTCGGTGAGGAGGGAGAGAAGTAGCCCGTGCCTTGTTGAATACCTCCTTGAAGTCGTGGTATTCTGGCGGCACCATGGAAACTTCGGAGGAGAGCCGGAACCGAGGGATGGAGCTGGTTCGCTCGGTCGTTTGAGGCAGATCTGTTGACACGACGGACTCCAGTTCAGGATCGAGCCAGTGGACCAGTCTATGTGAGGGTTATGTCAGCGAAGCCAGGGATACCCCAGGATTAGGGGCAGATTCGGGGACCTCAGGATGTGAAATTGAATGGTCTCATGATGTCTCCCCGCTAATTGCATGGCGATGGGAGTGGTTTGATGAGTAACGGTCCCCAACAGATGACCATCCAAGGCGCTGGCTGGCACAGGACGAGGAAGGGGAACCTGTTGCACCCCTAACTGACGAGCGAGCTCCTCGTCAATCAGGTTAACATCGGCCCCAGAGTCAATGAATGTGGCAAGGGTGTGGAGACCCTCCTTGAGCTGGAGCTGGACATGGAACAGAGGACGAGGATTGGAGGCGGAGTTCCGGGATCGGCTCAGCAGAATGCCCCCTCTTACTGCTGAGCCCGCCCTTTTACCGAGCAACTGGAGACGAAGTGTCCAGCTTGACCACAGTACAGACATAAGTTGCCCCGACGCCGTCTCTCCCGCTCCTCGGCTGTCAGCCGGGTGCGACCCACCTGCATGGGTTCAGTCCCCCTGTACAGGGTTCGAGGGAGGGCTGGAGGAAGGACCAGGCTGAATGGAGAGAGTCCGACGAGTCTCCCCCTCCCGGAGCCGTTCTCTTCTCCTCGCCAGGATTCGTCTGTCCAAACGAGTAGTGAGTTCGATCAAGCCGTCTAAGGAATGCGGAAGATCAAACAAAACCAGTTCATCTTTGATGTATGGGGCGAGACCGTTCAGGTAAGCGTCACACTGGGCAGCTGGGTTCCAATCACTCAGGCGAGCTGTCGTACGGAACTCAATGGTGAAGTCTGCGACGGATCGATTACCCTGGTGTTGATTCAGGAGCCCCCCAGTGGCGTCTGGACCCACAGGAATCGGACCAAAAACCTTGCGTAATTCCTCAGCGAAGGCATGAAACGACAAGCAGGCTGGCGTGCCCCTCTCCCATTCTGCCGTCCCCCATAGGCGAGCTCGACCCGTGAGGTGGTTAATGGCGAAGACAACTCTAGCTGCTTCTGAGGCGAAGGTGTGGGGTTGCAATGCAAACAGGATTGAACAGTTAGTTAGGAACGGATTGCAACCCTCAGGATCTCCAGCGTAGCGTTCAGGAGCCCCCACCCGGGGTTCTGGAGCGGCGCTGGATGATGAAGTAGGTGCTTGAACGGGCTGGGCAGGAACTGGAGCTGAAGCGTGCAGAGTCAGCGTGGTTGCCATCTGTTGTACTTGCGTGGCTAGCTGAGTTAGCGCCTGTTCCAACGCTGAAGCAGACTGGCGAGCCTCCGCCGCGTTCGAGGTGAGTTGTGCTTCGTGCTGTTGAAGCATTCCCTCAACCCGGGCTAGGCGGGACTGAAGAGCACCAGAGTCTGCTGGGTCCATTTCTGGCCAGATCGTACTGTAACGGGTGTATGGAGGACCCAGATGCAGTACAGTACACTTCACTGGCAGTTGGTAATAACTTTTATTAAAACCAACACGAATGGAAAACAGGATACAGACTGAGAGTTCGTTCTTCGAGCTGTGAGCCCTAGCATTGTCTCTGGGAATCACACGAAGCGAAGACACGAAGCTTGTACCCACTGTGGCTGGTGACGAGAAAACCCTGTAGCTCCGTGAGCCGACAACACGTGTGTGAGCGTTGTCGGGGATCGAGCGGAGAGGTGGTCGAGGGCAGGCAGGGGTTCGGTTACCGGGAAGTCCGTCCACGGAAACAACAGTACCAGCAGGGATCAGGCAGGAGAATCGTCGAAGCAGAGCAGAGAGGTCTTTACCAGGGAATCCGTCAGATTTCCGGAATGCCGAAACTGAGCACGTGGTCGGGGACTAAAGGCAGGTAGGTTCACGAGGAGTCAGGCGAGGAGAGCAGGTCGGGGACAGGCAGAGTCGGCAACGGATGATCTGTTTGGAGAGTGCTGGAAAGACATGCATGCTGCAGAGGACGATCTGGCAATGTGTGTGTGAACAGGAGTGTCTTAAATACCGGGTTGATTGGTGATGAGCTGCAGCTGTGGGAGAGCAGGCTGCAGCAGTGGGCGTGGCTAGGAGGCAGAGCAGGTCAGAGGAAGGTGAGTGGAAAGTTACTGGCAGGGAGGGGGAGGAGGAGAATGCAGGAATCATGACACCAACACCACATGCCCCAGAGACAACCACGCACCCCACCCAAGGAAGTACAATCAAGGGAACACACAGGCGACACCCCCCCCGGGTAGGGGGAAGCCCACAGAGGGACAAGGGACAGGAAGCCCCCCAGCCCACCCCAAGGCCACCAATCCCAGCATGATCTGAGCCCACAGCCACAGGGCCCCACCAACCAGAGACCCGCCCAGACCCCCGGAGGGGAGCCCGCCACGCACCAGCCAGGGACGAGACCCCAGGAAGGCGGGGAGAGCAGGCCCCCAGCCCAGCCAGAGGCCAAACCCTCCACAGGCACAGACAGAGCCCAGAACATCCCAGAGCTACCCAAACCACCGGCAGGGAGACCGCCACACAGCAGCAGGGTCCAAGCAACCACCCAGCCCAGTCCTGCACAGAAAGGCCGACCACCAACCCAGAGCCACCGGCGACACCCCCGCAGCAGAACTGACGCCCTTCCCCCAGACCGCAGACCCCCCATCCAGCTTTGCAGGGCCAGGGACAGAGGCAGTGTTCTGAGACATCACAGCAGGCACCGACCCGCCCCCCCCAGGGCCAGGTCCGGGCAGGCACGGCCCCCCCGCATGCACACGACCCCCCCAGCACGGGTCCCGAGCCACCAGGGCCCAAAGCCCCAGACCCACCCGCACCAGCGAGGCAGCCCAGACAGGGCCCAAGGGCCACCAACCCCACAACCCCCCAGAGCACCCCCCACACCGAGGGGGCAGAGCCCCCGCAACCCAACCACACCACCCGAGGCCAGGCCCGCAGCCACCCCAGGACAGCGGCCATGGACCAATCGACCCAGCGAGCCACCGGATACCCGTGGCAACCGGAATCCACCGCACCAGCCCAGAAGTCAGGGCAGCGAAGCCCCGACCCCAACGACACTATGTGATGAAGTTAATTATTGGGGTCCAGCTATGTTCAAATTCTGTGAGTTGATTTTTTGCACAGGCAGACATTGTTTTCACAGAGATGTGATCTAATAGAAGATTTTTATATTGAGTTATACTTAGATTCTTTTTGGATTTCCAATTCATGAGGATAGTTTTCTTGGCAATGCTTAGAGCTGCAAGGAGCATGTAGGATTTGTTAGTGTCCATATTGATGTTAGTGAGATCACCTAGCAAACAAAGTGAGGGGGAGGCAGGGATGGGGTGCCCTAGACATGTTGATAGGTCTTCACAAATCTTTTGCCAAAATTTGTTGACAGGTGTACAAAGCCAAACAGCATGCATATAAATATCTAATAAGCCACCCATGCAGTTCAAACAGATGTTTCTATGTGTAAGACCCATTTTGAACATCCTTTGTCCTGTGTAGTGTGTTCTGTGAAGAACCTTGTACTGTATGAGTTGTAAGTTGGTGCTTTGGGTCATTCTGAAGGTATTTGAACAAATTTGCATCCAAAATGTTGGGTCTGTGTGGATAAATCTTTCTCCCATTTGGATATTGGGAGAGAGACTGTTAGATCTGTTTTAGACAATAATAAATTAATTTTGGAAAGTAATTTTGGAGGTGAAAGCTTTAGAAAATCTGTTATTATTGGTGGTAGCTCTAAGTCCAATTGGCTAAGGTTAAACCTTTCCTGAATTATGGATTTAAGCTGAAGATATTCCAGAAATTTGTTCTTGTTAATACCATATAGTGCTACCAGCTCATTAAATGGAATGAAGTTACTGCTTTGGAGGATATGCTCCAGATGTCTTATCCCTTTGTCTACCATGTTGTGAAGTTTATTGTTTTTTTATTTCGCAGGATATCAGGATTGTTCCAGATGGGCGTGTGTCTGCATGGCATGGGTGAAGACCTATTTTTTTTTTTAAGAAATTCCCACCAGGCTGTTATAGGGAAGTGCTAATATTAATGCTCTTAAAGCAGCTATGTCTTTTGATAATGGGACTGATAAATGGCAGGTCAGCGATTTGGGTTTCTTTACAAAATGTCTGTTCAATATCTAACCATGCTTGATCTAATGGACTTTTTGTAATCCATTTTAAGATATATTGTAGTCTATTGGCAAGGAACTAATTATAAAAATCTGGTAGTTCCAAACCACTGTGATCTTTCGCCTTTTGAAGAGTTTTTAAACGTATACATGGTGGTTTAGTTTTCTATAGAAATTTGGAAATGCTTGAGTCTAATGATTTGAACAAAGGCAGGGGAGGTTGAGATGGAACCATTGAGAAAATATAATTTATCTTTGGCAGGACCATCATTTTAACTGTTGCCACTCTTTCCATAAGCGATATGGGCAGATTCCTCCACCGAGTGAGATCATCCTCTATTGTTTTAATTAGGGGAATATGATTTAGCCGTGTCAGGTCAGACAGCCTGGCGGAAATGTTGATACCTAGGTATCTAATGTTTCCCAATTGTAGTGGGGCGGTTGACCTAGTCTTGAAGTCAGAGTTTATAGGTAGGACTGTTGATTTGTTCCAATTAATAGAGTAGTCTGAAATAGAGGAGAATTTGTCTCAGAGAGAGAAGCTTGTGCATTTTGAAGGAAAAGTAGTACATCATCAGCATAAAGGCTTATCTTATGGTTCACATTTGCTGTTTGAATCCCTTTGATATTATTATTTTGCCGAATTGCAGCTGCGAGTGGTTCGATAAATATGGCAAAAAGGGATGGAGAGTGTGGGCAACCCTGCCTGGTGCCCCTTTGGAGATTGAAGCTTGGAGAAGTTCGATCATTTGTTCTGACACAAGCACTGGATGAACTGTATAATATTTTGATCCAGTATAGAAAATTATCCCCGAACCCAAATTTTTTTTAATGTTGCAAAGAGAAATTTCCACTTCACCCGGTCAAAAGCTTTTTCAGCATCTAGTGAGACTATTATGGCTTCCTTATTCTGAATATTACAGTAGTAGACTACAGTAGTAGTTATTTGTAGAGTGTCTGCCCTTCATAAATCCAGTTTGGTCAGGATGTATTATGTGAGGTGTTATTTTTTCAAGTCTTCTAGCCAGCGCCTTGCAAATGATTTTTAGATCTGTATTTATAAGTGATATTGGACGATGGCTAGATGGGAGGGATGGGTCTTTATCTGGTTTAAGGAGGAGGCTAATGTTTGCGCGGTTCATGTTAGTAGGGAGTATGGAAGTTTCCCTCATTTCAGCAACCATTCTGTTGAATATTGGTGCGAGCATTGGCCAGAATTCTTTGTAGAATTCTGCGGGAAAACCATCTGGTCCTGGGGCTTTCTTGTTGGGCATATGCTGGAGGGCTTCATGAAGTTCCTCAATTGAAATAGGTGACTCCAAAGCCATGATCTGTTCATTATTTAATTTTGGTAGTTCAACTGCACTTAAAAATGCATCTATGCTAGAGTTTGATGGATTCATTTGTGATGAATACAAGTTTTTAAAAAATCCCTAAATGTATTATTTATTTCTTCTGGGATACGGGTTGTTTTCCCAGCAGAGTCCTTTACTGAGGAAATTACTTTTGCTTTATTCTGTTTTAGTTGGTTTGCTAAGAGTCTACTGGAGTTGTTTCTGTATTCAGAGTTCTCCAGGCGTAATCTCTGTAGCCGGAATTGTGTTTTTATGTCAAGTAATTCATTTAATTTCAGTTTTAATTTTCTCAATTCACTCAACAAATGTTTATCTTGGGAAATGGCATGAGCTGTCTCCAAAGCTTTAATTTGCTGTTCTAATTTTATTTCAAGTGCTTTCTCCTTTTTTTTTTCCTTGTATGCGGAATAAGAAATTATTTTACCTCGCATGACTGCTTTTGCCGCCTCCCAAAGAACACAGGGGGAGATGTCAGGCAGGTCATTTGTTCACTCTTTTTTAAAGAATTTAATAAAATCTGGGTCCTTAAGCAATAATGTATTAAGTTTCCAATGTCTAGATGGTGGTGTGACTGTTTTTTTCGTGATTGTCAGAGTGACTGGTGCGTGGTCGCTGATGGTGATAGGGTGAATCTGTGTGTCAGAGATATTTGTTGTTTTTTAAAGATCATTTTAAAGATCATTTCTTTGGCTTTTCAGAGAGTGGGAATGACACACAGCAAAGGAATGCAAGCAGGAATCGAACCCGGGCCGCTGCTAAAAACTCAAACTGTACAGGGCACACACTCTACTCACTAAGCTAGAGGGAACCTCAATTTGATTGAATTTTAACCACCAAACCAGCTCAGGCTTTCACAGGAGCAAGATACAGTCAGAAGGTTTAAAAGGGGAAAGGAACTTGGCAGTAATGCGAACGTAATGGCGGTACATCTGGTCAGCCAGTCATTACAATGGCTTTATTCATTTCACAGGTAAGCCTTCATCACCATCGTCTATATATATCACTTGTTGCCTCTATTTCAAACTGTAAATGGATGCTACGCAGTAATGGTTTTGCTATTGTTTGCTTCTGCTTTCACAAACCGGAAACCAGCCATGCCTGGCTCAGTATACTGTAAAACAGACCGAAATGAACAGCAATATTGCATACTACTGTGGAACGCAGTATGTAGTATGTAGAGGATACTGCATACTTAGTTCAGATGTACCGCCGTTCACATAACTGACAAATTCCTTTCCCGTTTAAATCTTCTGATTGTATCTTGTACATGTGAAAACCTGAGCTGGTTTACTGGTGACAATTCATTCATGTTGTGGTGGTCTCTAGCTTAGTGAGTAGAGCATGCGCCCTGTACGTGTTGAGTTTTTAGCAGCAGCCCGGGTTCAATTTCAGCTTGCAGTCCTCTACTCTCTCTCCCTTTCCTGTCACTCTCTAACTGCTCTATAATAAAGGCACGAAAAGCCATAAAAATAATCTTTAACAAAAAATAAATAGAAAATAGCTCCACTCATGTCTCCTGTGTAATTGTACCCATTAGCATACATTGGTATGTGATTTATCAGAATCAGTATGACATCTGGGTATTTCTGGCATACTGTGGATTTCGCTTGTGTTTGCTTACTACCTACTGCATACTGCATTTTGACCAAATCAGTACATACTGCTAGTATAGAAGGCAGTTTTGGACACAGCCTCTGTCTGTGTGTCCATGTCTTTTTCCCTGTCTCTATGTTCCCCTGATTCTGTGTCCCTCTGTCTCTGTTTCCCCGATTTGTTCCCTGATGTATTTCATATGTGTTATTGGTCTTGTTTGTCCTTCCCTGCCAGTCTCTCCTGCACACCTGTTTCTGTTCAAGTCTCGTCTCTTTAGCTCATCAATCCCTGTGTTTCCCTACTGCTGCCGTGTTCACCTACCCAACTGTGTGTCATTGACTTGATTAGTTCCTTTTTGTATATATACCTGTGTTTCCCTTTGTCCTTTGTCAGTTCATCTGTTTTTCTCGCCATGTTCCTGTTTTCCTTGCTGTGTCCCTGCCACTTCGTTCTTGGTGTTCCTGCCCTGTTCTTCACCCAAGTTCTTTTCATCAACCTTGTTTGTTTCATCTTTTGTTCATGTTTAATTTGTATTTTGTATTTTTGTAATCTTCAGCATTAAAGCTCACTTTTAGTCAGTACTCCTGCTCCCTTTTTCTGCAGTTTGTTCTGCATTTTGGGCCCTCATCCTGCCTCAATCGCAACATTTATTCATTTATTTTTGGTAAGCATTATTAGCAAGAGCAAACATTTCTGTAGAATGTGCACATTTATTATATCTTGTGATTATGTATTAATTAAAGAATATGAAAATTTTGATTTTCTGTCATCAAATGTGATGATAAATGACTCTGCTGTTGCTCTATACAGTAAATTCCATTTTGGGATAGTTGTGGAGAAAAACAGTTCATATCAGTAACATGAGGCAGTTTGCCACCAGTCTGCCTGCAGTGGACTACAGTCAGCCACTAGGTAGAGGCAAATCCCCTTTTTTGTTGCCAGTAAAATCCATTCAGGGCCATGTGCTAGCTACAATGTAGCTGACTTTGAACACGAACACACACATATATTTTGTTGTTATAGAGTTGGTAAATTGTTCTTGCAAATTCAGTAATTGTATATGTCCACATTTTCCAAGCACCATACTTAGGGACAAGCTTATGTATTCACATCTTCCAGCAGACACAAAGGGTACTTGGATACCCGAACCACCTGACACTTTTAAATTGTCCTCACTGCAGCAACATTGTGTAAACCTAATATTTTACTGATGTTAATACAGATCGATCTTATAAACATGATGACTTCATTAACTGTAACAGCACTTCTGTCATATGATGTCTGAATTGCCCATGCGTTGAAGGTATTTTCTACAAAGGCCATACAAAAAGAGGGATCCCTGAGGAGTTGCCTTGCTGAGCATAAATATGTCATTAGAACTCGTAACTGTGATTACCCTATAGCTAGACACAAAACAGTCTCATAATGTTCCTTTTCTTCCCTGTTATAGGTTTTTTGGGGGGAAGTTTTTCCTTAGTTGATGTGAGGGTCTAAGGACAGAGGAGTGTCATATGCTGTAAAGCCCTGTGAAGCAAATTGTAATTTGTGATAATGGGCTTTAAAAATAAAATTGAATTGAAATGTAAATGCCAATGACTTTAATATTCATGTGGACATTAATAATGGTAGCCTCAGTATTGTGTTTATCAAATTATTGGACTCAATTGGCTTCAGTTAGAATGTAAATAAACCCACCCTATTGTTTTAACCACACACTAGATGTTGATTTGGTGTATGGCATCAAAACTGAAGACTTAGTCGTCTTTTCTGAGAATTGCTCTTAATATGACCATTATTTAATAACTTTTGATTTTTTTATTCCTCGAATACAAGCCATTTGGCAAAAGTAGATGTCTGTCTCATAGTGCTCTAGCTAAATTTAAGGAACTGATTCCATAAATTAAACTCAATATCATCTCTATGTAACTGAGGGCGCTCATACTAACTTTAGTCCCTCCAAAATTGCTTATCTAGTTGACAGTGCTGCAGGCTCACTGCAATCAACACTTGACTCTGCTGCGGTGTTAAGGGCCAAGTTGTTATACTTGACCTTTAACACTCAAAAACTCTTTTTCTGAGGATATAGTTTCTCTAGATGGCATTGCACAACCATGAGGAACCCTGCAGTTATATTTGATCAAAATGTATCTTTTTCCTCTCATATAAAATAAACTTCAAGGACTGCATTTTTTCACTTCTATAATATTGCAAAAATTAGGCATATCCTGTCTCAAAAAGACACAGAAAAATTAGTCCACTCATTGGTTACTTCTAGGCTGGAATATTTTAATTCCTCATTATCAAATTGCTCTGAAGACTCCAAGTGGTCCAGAATGCTGCAATACTAACAGTACTAACAAGAACCAAGGAAAGAGATAATATTTCTCCTGTTTCAGTTTCTCTGCACTGGCTCCCTTTAAGATCCAGAGTGAATTTAAAATCCTTCTCCTCACTCACAAAGCTCTGAATGGTCAGGCTCCATCATATCTTTCAGAGCTCATAGTTCCCTGTTATCCTACCTGAGCACTGTGTTCTGAAAAGACCGAGTTACTTGTGGTTCCAGAAGTCCCAAGAGGTAGGATAGGAGCCAGAGCCTTCAGCTATCAAGCTCCTCTTTTATGGAAACATCTTCCAGTTTCGGTGAGGGAGGCAGACACCATCATCAGTTTTAAGGGTAGACTTATGACTTTCCTCTTCAATAAAGCTTTATAGTTAGGGCTGGCTCAGACTTGCCTTGGACCAGCCCCAAGATAGGCTAATGTAGGTCTAGTCTACCAGGGGACTTTCTATGATACACTGTGCTCCTTTTTCCTTCTCTCGCTCCCTCCATCTGCAAATGCTCTTGCCTTTTTACTGCATTACACTAACTTGGCTTCTTCTCTGGAGCATTTGTGCTCCCTTGTTTTGTAGTTTTCCCAGATATTGGCTGTGTCTTGATTCTGCCTTTGGCTGTGCTCATGTTGTGGCTGCACTGATGCTGTACCTCTGGCTCAGCTTGGATTGTGGTCATGGTTGGGCTGTAGCTGTGGTCCTGACTGTGGCTGCGCCTGTGTCGTGGGCCTTGGTTGCACTGATACCATGATCCTGCTCAATGCCAACTTCTACTGCCATTATTATTAGTCATGCCTCTTCTATTATTATACACATGCGATTGTTATTGCCGCTTACAATATTTACATATAACATCACATTTTTTCCCTGATATAGGGTTTTTTTGGGAGTTTTTCCTTAGTTGATATGAGGATCTAAGGGCAGAGGGATGTCGGAAGCTGTAAAGCCTTCTGAGGCCAATTGTGACTGGTGATAATGGGCTTTATAAGGTGCCTTCGACATGCATAAAAAAATAATAAAATTAATTCACAAATGCACAAATGGTAAAATAATTTAAGGAGCACAAAAGCTCATTTACATATATTATTTTGTATATTTACATAGGACCAATAGCGCAGTATTCACAGCAGGAGGATGGTGGCTCAAACAGCAGCAGAGGAAAGCTATAAACAGGAGTGTGTGCTTTCGCTAAGAGTTCAGAAAATCTGAATACAGTGGCAAGATAACAAACAGCCTACCTTGGTTGAACCAGAGCCGCGTACAGCGGACAATCAAAGCGGAAACCACCACTCTATGCAATAGCTGTAAACTATGGGGCACCGATTGTTAAGTTGTGCACTCATATTTAACTCTAAAACATTATGAAAAAGAGGTGTGAATTTTTCAAAGTCACTTTTTTTATTTTACAGTTACATCTTAATCATATTTTTTCACGAACGAATAAATCTGACAGAGTTTGCAAATATTGCTCTAAATGTGATTAAAAAGTGACTGAAAAATCCACACCCGATTGTTAGGTTGTGCACTCTGAAAGTAACAGCAACATTTCTCCACATTTAACTCGAAAACATAATAAAGAGATATGGATTTTTCAGTCACTTTTTAATCACATGTAGAGCAATATTTGCAAACAGATTTATTCCTTCGTGATGTCACTGTAAAATAAAAAAGTGACTTTGAAAAATTCACACCTCTTTTTAATAATGTTTTAGAGTTTTAAATGTGGAGAAATGTTGCTGTTACTTTCAGATTGCACAACTTAACAATCGGTGCTCCATAGGTGATTTCATTTTCATTTTGTTTTTTTTTTTCGTTCTACCATTATTATTATTATTATTAATAAATTATTTCTGTTTTATCTGTCATTCCATCATCTGGATCACAAGATTAGTTCCTGCCATATGGTACCATGTAAATTACATTTACATTTTAATCCAGAAAAAAAATGCTAGCTGTCAGACTGTATACTGTGATGCACCATTGCAGAAGCATTCTAAAGAATGTGATGTGCCAAAGTCAAGTGCGGCTAATGTCACTCAGTGCGTTTACATGGACATGAATAACCTGTTTATGAAACTTTTCCCAGTCATGATCATACTCGTAATATGTTGTTTTCAGAGAAATTGAGTTATTCATAGTCCTCATATACATCCAGTTTCTCTTAGAGAACTTCATAGCGTATTCGGGTTTCTCATAAACGGAATATGGTCTTTACATGCTCCGACATATGAACAGGATACTCCAACAACTAGATCATAAATGTTTTTTTTTTATGTTCATATAAACACAATGACTCTGACTCTGGTGTGGGTGGGCCTTGTTCAGCGAAGGATGTATAAAGCATGGCTGCGGCAGGTTGGACATTCATCAGGTGTAACTGTTACTGACAACAGTGCTCAGATCAGTCAGGTGCAGTCATGCTCCTTCCTGCCAGCGCACTCCGGCTCCTCGCGCTCCTGCTGCTGAGCAGGAGCAGTTTATCCGTTCACAACGACGCTACAGAGTCGCTCAGCATCCAGCAGGTCCACGACACTCAAGATGAGCCGGCTCATGAAGACACGAACCAGGCCAGGAACGGCGGGAGACGACTGGCTGACTCTGTGCGTAATGGTGAGTCAAAACGGTTACGCATGGCGCAGTTATAGTACATTTTCACAATTTTGACGTTTTTGTTCTGTCTTGCTCAGTAAAGTGGGGCGCACATTGATTTAAACGGAGTGAATGATTGATATTATTTTCTATTCGTGCAGTGATGTGGGCGGTGGGTTTTTGAAACGCACGACAGGGAAGAAAGAAATGATGAAAAAAAAAACCGCAAAGGGCACATTTTGCGTTACCGTTGCTTGCTGGGCAATAAGTGATGTAGCACTGTTTATCAAACGGTAGATTCTATTTACCCATAGCATACATTCATTTTCTCTTCTGCAGTGTGTGAGTGACAGGGAACACACAGCATACTGCTAATGAACTTTAAGACACAATATTAAAGCACACTGTAAATAATTTTCCTGTAAAATAACAGTAAAGAGCTGGCAGCAGAGACGCCAGCTCTTTACTGTTATTTTTACGGTATTCATCCGTAAATTGATTTTACAGTAGTAGACCGTAAAACAAAAAAACGGTATATTTCTGTATTTCTATGATTTACAGTAAAGAGCTGGCAGCAGAGATGCCAGCAATATACCGTTATTTTTACAGTATTCATCCATGAATTGACTTTACAGTAGTAGTCTGTAAACCAGATATGCAGTGTATTTCTGTATTCACACTGTTAAATGATTTTACAGTCTAATACACCAAAAATAAATGCAACATATTTCTTAGTTTCTTATTTAGAAATTACAATAATATTGTGTTTAAGTTTACTTTAGACAGGCATAGTAGATAATACAACAATTTAGCTTAGCAGTTTCCTAAAATATCAATCTTGAATGCATGCAATCAATATTAGAACTTCAATATTCTACAGACAGTTGCTTAAGCATTATTGTGAATATTGTGCAAAATAAGCAATAAAAACTTAGAGAGATTCAAAATGATTTATTTCAAAAGGAAATATAATACTGAATACTGCTAGTTTCAACAAATTGAGGGGGAAAAAAAGAGAAAATAAACTCGAGTAGCAGTAGATTTCGAGTAGCAAATAGAGTTTCACACTATGGTGATAAACTTAAATTTTTAAATTGCTTGTCAGAGCATAACCTGCTTGTCAGGACATAACCTATAGCTGACTTTTTGAGTCAATGCCAATATTATTCAACATTGTCTTTAACACATAAGTTTGAACATTTGTTCAATAACACACTGGGTCTAAGAAAAAGACCAACGCAACAAATACAGAGGAAATAAGTGTTTAAACATTATTAAGACTATTTTCAAGGTAGGAACATTAAGACCTTTTTGATTATATGAGTAAAAACATTCAGCAAACCAGCATGTGTTTTTCCTCTTAAAATAGTCCTGTGAGATAGATTAAAATTTCCTCTAAACTCCACTTAAAAGATTTACATTATGTACTGTACTCTGCAATGTATTTTATGCTGTCTGTGAAAATGCAGAACTGTATGCAGAACTGACAACATTTGGAAAACAAAGGTAAGAACATTTTGAAAAAGTACCTCAAGGCAATTCCAAAACTTTTACAGTACAGTTTGAACATTTTGACATTATGCATCATTACAGTAATGTGGATAAAGAGAACATTTAGGGAAGAAACTGTAATAGACTCCTCTGCCAGTGCAAGCTTGCGACTTGCAGCTTACTTATTAAAATAGTCCTGTGAGGTAGGTTTGGGTTTTTCCGTCTTACTGTAGTTCCGGGAGTCTGGGTGGGTGTGAACTGCCCTGATTCAAATCCTGAGAGATGAACATCAGTTTGTACTGCACTGTTCCCCTGCAGCATTATTCCGGTGGAGCCACTGTGAAACAATAAAAAACATATATTATACAATCTGGAATGAACAATATAATCTACAAGTTAATGTTTATAAAGCTAATAATACCACTCCTTTGTCTTAATGGCAATGCCAGACTGTCAAAACAACACATGGACAGCAAGATTAAGAACTCACTGAGCTACACGAAGTCCCATTCAAAGTCAAGGAGTTTCTTCAGGAGCATGGAGACGTGTGTGTTGACTGTAGGAGACTTCTTCTGGACAATCACACCTTTCTTCTTGGAGACAACCTTGCCCCTTTTGGCCTTTGTCCCTCTCTCTGGATTTATACCAATTATACCGCCGGACAACATATAATTATTCCATTGACTTCATGTAATGCTATTTTCCTGCTTGCTCCACCGGCCGATGGGGATCGTTAAGAAGTGCTGCTCCTAGGATGAAGATTCAGCTTTGTATATTATTGTTAACCAAGATTAAACAACAACAACTACAACAAGACAAAGAAATATCCCATAGTAGAATATTGTTCCGGCTACCCTATTCAAATAGATAGAAAGCACTGATAGCTTACATACAGCTAGACAAACTCCTGAGTGTTATATCAAACTTTCTTGGCAGTAGGCCTATAAATAAGATAGCTCCCCCAGAGGCAAAGAAAAAAGATTTTGACTTACCATTTAATTTTGTAGATGCAAGATCAGAATTGTTGTGATGAAGACAGATGATATGTAGCACATGGTGCGTTCTGCAGTCCTCTTCCGGAAAATTTCCCCAAAATACTGTAGTATACCGTTATTTAAAACAGCAGCATACCGTTTACGGCCTCTGTCCTGTTGCTCCATATTAAGAAGCCCACAATGCATTGCATATTACAGTACTAAACTGTTAAACATCAAAACAGTATTTTACTGTTGAAAATTGGCTGTAAATTTACAGCAATTGCTTACAGTGCAGTAGGGGCTGTATTGTTCATAAACTTGAAGAGAACATAAAATGAAAAAGCCACTGATGCACAGGTGGTCCATACAGGCATTTTTGTTATTTATTTACCCTTGACAAGCAAACAAAGACATCACAGCTCCTGTTCCCCTGGAACTTCCAGGTGCCTGCTGGATCTACCTGCTGCCCAATTATGAGGCAACAAAGCAAAATAAACAGAACTAAATGGATAACAGGCAAATGAAAATACTTAATCATATGGGGAGCCAATTGTAAAGTTGTTTACTCTGAAAGTAACAGCAACATTTCTCCACATTTAGTTCAAAAACTTGATTAAAAAGAGGTGTGAATTTTTCAAAGTCACATTTTAATCACATTTAGAGCAATATTTATGAACTTTTTCAGATTTATTCTTTCGTGAAGAAATGTTCAAGATAATGTCACTGTAAATTTTTTTTTTAATTTAATCTAAATGTTAAATGTTATATCTAAATGTTACATTTTAAATATTAAATCTAAATGTTATATGTCAAATCTAAATGCTAAATATTAAATCTAAATGTTATATGTTAAATGTAAATGTAAATGTTAAATGTTAAAGCTAAATCTTAAATCTTTAAGTCATGTTTCTAAGTAAAACTAAGCACAAAAAGTAAGGAAATTTATTTTTGGTAGATTATTTCTTTTGTTGTAACAATACTTCGTGGCAATAAATCTTATACCATTGGAAAGCCTGTATATTTCCCTTTTTAAATGGAGCCACATTTGTAAGGAACATGCATTTGTGGGATGAGCAGCAGAGCTGAGTATGTGGGTTGCACCCGTGAAAATTTAGGGCAACTTCAAGGTGGTGTTCCGCAAAACCAAGTTGCGGCATTATTTGGAGTAGCCCTTGTACCATCTCCAAACTGAGGGCCAAGTTCCATATAACGGGGGGATGTCAGAGACAGGCCGTGAAGTTGCTGTCACAAGAAGAACGTTTCCTCACCCCATCAGCATGTAGGAACCATAGGCAGTTTTCTACAGATCAAGGCTTGGCCAACTGCGCTCTGTCCAGACAATCCGGAACAGACTGCACGCAGCCAATCTCTGATTGCAGCCAATGAGTCTGCTTATGACAGTTGGATCGTAGGCAGTGTAATGGTGTGGGGTGGCATCTCCCTCACTGGAAAAATGATGCTTGTCATCATTAGAGGCAATCTCAGTGCAGAAAGATATTGAGATGAGATTCTGCAACCAGTGGCAATCAAGTATCTCCATAGTCTGGGATCGAACTCTATCTTCCAAGATGACAACGCTCACCCCCACAGAGTGGGGTTTATCAGAGACTACCTCCAGAATTTGGGAGTGGAGAGGATGGAATGGCCTGCCAGCAGTCCTGCCCTCAACCCCATTGAACACTTGTGGGATCAGCTTTGCTTGCTGTTCATGCCAGAGTGACCAACACAACCACGTTGGGTGTCTTGCGACAAATGCTGGTTGAAGAATGGGATGCCATCCCACAGCAGTGTATGACCAGGCCGGTGACCAGCATGAGGAGGAGGTGCCAGGCTGTTGTGGCTGTGTATGGTTCTTCCACACACTCCTGTTTGTTAAATGATTAAATTGTTAAATTGCCAGTATGTATTATTTCCACCAAACAACACTAAACAAGACTCAACAGCAGAATAAGCTGTTTGGCTTTGGCAGCGAAGATTTCGCAAATTTTTCATGGGCACAACCCACATACTCAGCTCTGCTGCTCATCCCACAAAGGCATGTTCCTTACAAATGTGGCACCATTTAAAAGGGAAATTATCAGGCTTTCCAACGGTACACGATATATTGCCAAAAGCATTGTTACAACAAAGAAAAAATCTTCCAAACACAGATTTCCTAACTTATTGTGCTATGTTTTAATTTCATATTCAAATTCACACTGCCGCTTGGCGGATGTACCAAAATGTTTCGTGAACATGACAGCCGACAGATTTTCGATTTGAAATGAGAAAATTAAAATCGTAAAATGACTTTTTACACTGCGGTATAACTGTGTTTCAATACTGGTTTTTATGAGAAACTTTTGCCGTGAGGAGAGCAGCCCACACCTCCAGAGAGGAGGCGGACTCGCTGTAGCAGTTAAATTCAGCCAGAACTAACCTGCTAACCCAGCGCGGGCTGCCACAGCGGGCGTCAGCGCTGGGTCTAATCTGGTGAATTGAGGTCTGTGCTGGCTGTATTTGAGCTGCTACTGCCGCTGACTGAGGGACCGTCTTCACAGCTGCTTAGGGGCTATACTTTATATATCAGAGGCGATGGTGGCTGGGGTGCTACTTTTTTTCATCTTTCATAAATAAATGTTATTTATGGCTTAGAGAGGATGAGAAATATTTATAGCTTCAGTGAGGGTCAAGATACAAGAAAAATCACCCTAACCACCATCCTCATCTGATAAATAAAGTACAGTTCCTTAGAGGATTTGGGTCATGTTTAGATAGGGGTAACACATATTGACAGAGAAACAACCTTAAACACAACAGGCTACACACAGGGGTGTGGACATTAGAGGACAGCCACAGTGTGCATGGACCCTGTATTGCAGTCTGTGCTATGAGACTCCTCAGCTGGGAGGAGAGCGGACGGAAGCAATGAAAACGGTCCCTCAATCAGCGGTAGTAGCAGCTTGAATACAGCCGCTAACCTCATCTCCCCGGATTAGACCCAGCACTGCAGCCTGCTGTGACAGCCCTTGCTGGGTTAGCAGGTTAGCTCTGGCTGAATTCAGCTGCTACAGCGACTCCATCTCCTCTATGGAGGTGCAGGCCGCTCTCCTCACAGCAAAAGTTTCTCACATAAGCCAGGGTTAGGGTTGAACCATGAACTAGAGTTGAACCATGGAGTAAAAAACTCATTTCCCAATTTTGATTTTCTCATTTCAAAACAAAAATCTGTCGGTCGGTCACCACGTGCACCAAACATCAACATATCAAGCTCTTATTTAGGTACTTCTGCCAAACGGCGGTGTGCATTTTCATATTAGCTAAATATTTAGAATCATAACATAAAGATTTAAGATTTAGATATAACGTCGCCTATAAGATTTGGATTTAAAATGTAACATTTAGATTTATATATAGGCCTAGGCTAACATTTAGATTTAATATTTAAAATTTAGATTCAACATTTAACGTTTAGATTCAAGATTTAAGATTTGAATTTAATTTGAAACATTTTTATTTCACAATGAGCTTATCTTGAACATATTTTTTCACAGAAGAAAAAATCTGACAAAGTTCGCAAATATTGCTCTATTTATGATTAAAAAGTCACTTTGAAAAAGCTGAAACTCAGAACATACATTTACCAGATAATGTCAGCACCAGTTACCATGGCAGTCGACCAAGGTTAAAAGAGATCCAACTTGGTAGGATGGAAAACTCAGGTTTAAGATTCAGCAGAGCTTACTAACCCGCTAATCTTGCTTTGTACTACAAAGTCTGTCTGAGCAGAAAAGGTGTAGACAGAAAGTGGAACATTCATATTTTTAACTCAATTTCATGTCTCAGGCCCAGACCAGAGCCAGGTGGGCTGTAGGGAGCTGAGGTCCACAAAGTACATCTCCGATGGCCAGTGCACCAGTGTCAACCCTATCAAGGAGCTGGTGTGTGCTGGGGAATGTCTTCCACTTCACCTGCTGCCAAACTGGATCGGGGGTGGTGGTTACACTGGGAGGCAGTGGAGCCGCCGTGATGCCCAGGAGTGGCGTTGCGTCATTGACAGGACCCGGACCCACCGGATTCGGCTACAGTGCCAGGATGGCAGCTCCAGGACCTACAAGATAACTGTGGTGACCTCGTGCAAGTGCAAGCGCTACTCCAGAAAGCAGAATGACTCCGGACACAAGGACACGTCTGTCCACAGTGGTAAAGCAAGGAAAAATCAGCGGAAGGTTGGACTGCCTGAGGAAAGGCCTGGAAGGCAGTCTGACAACTAACAAAGGAAATCAAAAAAAGGCTGTGTTCATCAGGAAGTTTATGGATTAATTATAAGAGTACAAATCATGACCAAAGAGATCTAGGCCAGATAGAGGCAAAAGTCAATATTGTAGATTTGTCTCCAAACATAAGATATTGTGACACAGTTAACTGTTTTAAGACTAGTTTGTGACCAAAAGCACAGCTTATCATGAGAACAGGTCATACACATATTCTCTCTGTCACAGAGTGAGATGTAGATGGATATGAGTTTCATGTCCTTGTGTTAAGTACTGACCTGGAGTCAGGACATTGTTAGCCTAATTTAGCAGAAAGGCTAGTGCAAGGTACATAGCTACAGATACATAGCTACAGATCAGTGAGCTTCAGAGGCTACCCCTCTGAAGCTCACTGATAAACACCTATCATGTAAGAATGACACTTTGATCTTAGGGATATTATGTGCTCGACATATTTCTTGATGAGAAAAATTTTGACTGAATCCCATTTCTCCCAAAGTGTCACTTCCCCTAGATTTGGAGTGCCCTCCAAAAAGTAGTGGCCTTTCACAATGAAGTAAGAAGGGGTAGGGCTGAAATCTTTACAGCACTCATTACGTCATCAGCAGCCTCGGTTGAATATACGAAACAACAGCTCAGAGGAAAAAAGATGTCTTGAAAAAGCATGAAAAAATAGCCACAAAAGCATTTAAATGTAGGAAAAGATAAGTGAAAAATAAAATGCAAGAATATATACATGTACACACATATATATATATGTATATATGTAATTTAAAACATGTCTAAGAGCATGGTGTTCCAGAACAGCATGTATAAACCTTTCAAAAAGGCCAAGGAAACACTTTGATTGGTGTCCTATAACAGATGACACAAAATGATTAGTTTTGTCATGCTTAGAAGAAATATGAAATGATACATTGTTTGGAAAATCAAACGTTGGCAGATATGATCACTTCGCAGGGCAGAACTTTACCACAACCAGTTAAAAGATGTTAACACATTATTCTTGTGTACTGTTAATCATACCCATATAAATTACTGCCTGCCCTGATAATGCTGTAACATGCAGGAATGTATATAAAAGCTGCTGCTTGGTGAATTAACAAGCTTCATACAGGACATTAAAATAAGTAACGTTTCTTTCACTCAAACTTTATAGTGTACACATTTGTTTCGACATTGGGAATAGCGATTTTTCTAAAATGGTTGACACAATGATCAAATTACATATTTGTTTGCATCTAGATAACATTAATGTTTTGCAGGTTTTCTAACATTTTTGAACAGTTATTTTTGAAGATTTTACTTGAATTTGTGTGCTTCCTTGTCCGCAGCATTTGCTTGTGATAGCTCTGTTCACAAAACATTGTGGTTATTTGTGTCTTCCCCTCCATTCAGAGTCTGCATCTGGTTTGCATCTTGGTTTCCAGGGCCGTTTCGAGGGCAAGATCACCACTCCCCCTTGATCCCCAAAAAAGAAATGGGACACACTACCCTCCTTGGGCATGCGCAAAATGGAGATTCTAACTGCAGCATCCATTAGATTAACCTGCACATATACAGATCTGACAGTGGTGGACTCATCACTACATACCCAGTGGTAGTTGATAAGGTTGGTGTACAACTGGGTAGATGGGCGGGTTACAGAGGAGGAAGCGTGGGTATACTCTCCTATCAATTACAATGTATTTTTGGCTAATTGATGTGTATAGTGTAAACAGCCAGATTGGATATAGCCTGTACAGACTATAGGCTACCTAGTCTCAAATCATGATATTGATATAATATCCATATACTGTCCTGCTCTATTTACTCAGGTTTATCGGAAGCAGTACGTTTCCTTTGAAACATGTGGTGCTGTTAAGTAGTTCAATGTTTCAGTGTTACTGTAGGCCTCCAACATGGCCACCTGAAGGGTGTTTCATGTCACCTGAGAGCCCCCACCATCCACGGACTCCTAAAGGATGGCCCAACCACAGCAACAGAGGTTGGAGTGGCAAGTGGCAGTAAAGCTCAAGTAGTGACATGCAACAGTTTGTTCAGTAGGCCTACAGAAGCTTTGGTTTGTGTAGAGTTTACTGTGTCTTATATGGCATGTAGTTTTGCTGTTGAGCATCCACTTGTAAAAATAGAAAACAATAACTCACATACACAACACAGCATTACATAATGAAAGGCTCAGCAGACTGGATTTTAAACATATAATACAAATGTTCCCATGATTCATACAAGTTTTAAATGTGAAGTCAGATTACACAGTAGAATGATTCTTAGATAGCCTGTAGTGTGAATGTACAATATGTGGGTAAAGTTTTATGGGTTTTTTCAGAGTGAATAGTATGCAATTTATTTTTTGTACCAGAACAGTTGAAGTTCTTTTTTATAGGCTATTTTTGTTATGTCTGAAATAAATAGTTTAGTGAAATTGTGTTGAATGTGTTACAGTGCTGTAGGCATGGCAGACTCACTGCAAACAGGAACTCCCGAACAACAGAGGCATTAGTCAGTAATGAAACTCTCTTTTCAATAGATGCCACACTTTGTTTTATTGTGAAGAGGATACCTTCCCCTCCAGGCCAGTGGGGCTTGTTCCAGCTGCCGCAACATGTTAAGACGCTTTATTGTTTGGTTCATCCATTCATTTTTTCCCCTCTGAAAGCTGTGAGCTAAGATAGGTATTGAATAGATTTACCTGTACTGGATGACAACAGGATGTTTAACTTGTGCTGCAAAGGAAAAACGAATCGATGTCCTTTTGTTGATAATATCCTGTAAGTGCAGTGAAAGGTCATTAGAACAAGGCAAAGAAGAGGAATGTTGATGAGCAGGTGAAGGAAAACAGATTCGACTGGATGTGTAAGGTTGGTAGCATAAGCTAATTGCTAAGGGTGAAAATAAAATCATTTACCCAAATACTCTGGACTTACTGTTTTCATTCTGCCAAACTTATAATGGATTTTGCATACTAACCACAACATGTTGGCTGTAGCTACATTTTACAAATTAGCTTTTAACAGTTGTTTATTTCCAGCAAAACAAAGGGTGGAGGAATCTGTTTTTATGTCAACAGTGGCTGGTGTAGTGATGTGACAGTGATACAAAAGCATTGTTCTTAAGTTTGGAAACTTTTTTCATTCACTGCATTCCACCGCAGGACAACGTGCATGAGGCACAGCACGCGCTTGCTAATCAGATACGGGGTGTGGAGCGGACATACCCGGACTCCTTAGTTACTGTCCTTTGGGGCTTTAACAAAGAGAATTTGAGTTACAAACTTCCAAAATATAGACAGTTTATTAAATGTCCAACCAGAGAGAGGAGTGTTTTGGATCACTGTTACAGCACCATCAGCAACGGATATCACACTGTCCCCCCGCGCTGCACTGGGTCACTCTGATCACGACAGGAAACAGCAGGTGAAGCTGGGGAAGCATGTTTCTAAAAGCAGAACCACCAGCACGGTTCCACCTCTCCTCTTCTCCCTGTACACAAACAGCTGCACCTCAAGTCACCAGTCCTTCAAGCTCCTCAAGTTTGCAGATGACACCACCCTTATACCAGATGGTCAACCTCCCACCTGTAGGTGGACTCATCCCCACCGGAGATGAGTCCACCTACAGGTGGGAGGTTGACCATCTGGTGACCTGGTGTGGCGAGAGCAACCCATAGCTTAATGCTCTGAAGACAGTGGAGATGGTAGTGGATTTCAGAAGGACCACTGCCGCCCCCACCCCCATCACCCTCTGTGAATCCCCAGTTTCCACAGTTTCCACTGTGGAGTCATTCCGCCTCCTGGGGACCATCATCAACCAGGACGTCTAGTGGAAGCTGAACATCACCTCCCTCATAATGAAAGCCCAGCAGAGGATGTACTCCCTGGATTTCTTTATACTGCACACTGTAGGTTAATTTATTTATTTAGACTGTAGATAACTGCACTGTAAAACCAACTCTATTGCACCTTTTATACATACATTTTGTGTGCTTTATATTGTCTTTTTAGGGCCGGAGCACTGAACGGTGCAAGGACCTGCTTGAAACTGAAGGAAATCTTATTATTGCCCGAGCACCGAATGATGTGAGTTCCCTCTTGAAACTGAAGGAATTCTTAATATTATTCTTCTTAGGGCCTGAGCGCCGAATGGAAGGCACGCACCAAAACTAACCAAACTTAGCACACACATCAGAAGTCCTAAAATGTGATAGACAGATTACTGTAAAGACCTTCATGATGCACAGAAATTACACTTTTGAGTTTTCATCAAACGCTGTTGCCAAAGTTACACATTATTCGCTGTAAAACTAGAAGCACTTTTTGAGGGGCAAAGCATGCACCATAACTCACCAAACTTAGCACACACATCAGAAGTCCTAAAATGGGATATTTGATATGATTGTTTTCTGCACTGATGTGCCAAAATGGCTCTGTAGTGCCGCCTACAAATTTCAACGAAGCAGCCCCTGTAGTACATTTCACCTAGAGCTACAAAACTTGGGAGGCATGTGTAACAGCCCAAGACATACAAAAAAGCCTCTTGGACCCATACCCTAAACCCAACAGGAAGTCAGCCATTTTTAAGTGAATGTGCAATTTTGGTGTATTTTTTTTGCCATTTTCAGGGCTTGCAATTTTTCGATCTTTCATTTTCGTCACATTGTGTGGTTGTTACTCGGCCAATCATTTCCATGTCTCACCATTTAACCAGGAAGTAGTTTATAATTGAGGGACATAGTCCAATCTTCACCAAACTTCACGTTTGATGAGAACACATCTACATGACAACCATTACCATTACTTTTAGCGCCCCCTACTGGCAACATGAAATGTCATGGAAATAACATGCTTTCTTCTTTGATGGACTGCTCCTACAGATTTTATCCGATTGACCTTTAAACCTAGACCTTAATTATGCCTCCCTCTGAAGTATAGGTTTTCCATGAACGCTGTTGCCATGGAGACCCAGTGGTGGCCACCAAAAGGGAAGTTGTTGTAACTTCACTTTACATCGACCAATTGGCCCCAGATTTCACACTTGTGGTCAGGCTGCAGCCCTGAGCACATCAACATGTCTTTTAACTATGATACTCACTGTGTCACCTAGTGGCAAAAGGTATTACACCTCGTACCACAACTATCCTTTAGTTTTCATGAAATTACATGTTTTGGTCTACAAATGATGTAGACCAAGATGACGTAGATTTTGTGTGTCCAAAGGAAGCAATTCACCATGTGAAATATCTCACTCAAGGGTCCAAACTCTGCGTACTTTTTCTGACTTTCACTCAAATGGATGATTTTGTCACTCAGAGTCCCACCAGTAGCCTCGACATGCGTAGGGGTGTGAGGGCCCGTTCATTGCTGCTTGCAGCTTTTATTCTTCTTCTTGTTCTTCCTATAAATGAATTGCCTTTTTGGGGGCTTTATTGTACTAAAAACTCGTGAAACCTTGCAGCCTTATTAGGTATGGTGAAAAATTTTATATTTTATGGATCTCACGTCCAAATTTTAAAAAACATGGCTCAGGAGTGCCCCCTCTTACATTTGTGCAAAACAGTCGCCGCCTATGCTTCATCTGAATTAATTAAAATCGGTAGGTACATGTAACACCCCAAGACAAACAAAAAAGTCTCTTGGACCCATACGCTTAACCCAACAGGAAGTCTTTTTTTCCTTTTCTTTTTTTGAAATTGCAATTTTGACGTGTTTTTGGCCATTTTCAGGGGTTGTATTTTTGTTCGATCATCTTCTACAGATTTCATTTGTTTGACCTCAAATTTTACACAACCTCTCAGAAGGCCTGGGACATCAAAAGTTAAGTTCCCCAAACTTCACATTTCAGACAGTCCCACCCTTAACAGATCTACATGATAACCATTACCATTTCTCATAGGGCCTCCTGCTAGCGACAGGAAATTTCACCCAATCGACTTCAAATGTGGTCCCTTAGACTTTAAGACGTAATGTAAAAAGGAATTTCAAAAATGGAGTTTTTGTCACACCATGTGGGCATGGCTTGGTTTCCAATTTTGATGTTTTGCCATGAAACATGAAGTTGTTGTAACTCAGCCAAACATCATCCAATCAGCCCAAAACTTCTCATGCTTGACAGTCCTGGCCTGAACATATCTGCATGGCTCATTTGAGTTATCATGATAGCCTCACCTATTGGAGACAGGGAGTTATATGTTTTATATTTTGATGTGCACCTCCTTACAAGTTGACCACATTCAGCTTAAACTTGGTAAGAAAAGCCTTGAGACCTTGATGATGCCTTGTTGTGATTTCAGAGCTTTTTCATGAACACTGTTGCCATGGCAACACGGTCTTTGCCGCCAAACAGGAAGTTGTTGTAATTTCACATTGCATCAACCGATTGGCTGCAAATTTTACAGGTGTGATCAAGGTGCAGCCCTGAACACACCAACATGTCAATTAAGTATGATACTCACAGCGCCACCAACTAGAAAAAGGATCTAAGCCTCTAACAGTTTGATTTACATGATATTTACATGGTTTAGTCTACAAAAGATGTAGACTGAGATGACATACATTTTGTGTGTTCTGTAGCACCATCTAGTGGCCACAGGAAGTATTACCCCCATATGAAATATAAAACCTGTCAGTTAACCATGATACTCAATGCTCCACCTACTGGCACCAAGAAGTATACTTTGTAACACAAGTATCCTTTGATTTACATGAAATTTATATGCTTTGGTCTACAAATGATGTAGACCAGGATGACTTAGAATTTATGCTCTCCAGTGCCACCTAGTGGTCGTAGGATAATACTACACAATGTCAAAAATCTCACTCAGTGGTCTAAACTCTCTGCGTGCATTTTATGACTTATAATTGTTATTATTATTATTATTATTATTATTATTATTATTATTTTCTCAAATAAATTGCCTTTATGAGGGCTTTATAATATTCAAAAACTCATGAAACTTTGCAGACTTTCCAGGTCTGGTGAAAACACCCCAAGACCTACAAAATAGTCTCTTGGCGCCATTCCGTAAAACCAACAGAAAGTCGGCCATTCTGAATTGAATCTGCAATTTTGCTGTATTTTCGGCCATTTTCAGTGGCTGCAACTTTTTGAACTTCTCCTAGAAATTTCATCAGATTGACTTGATTTTATGAATACTTTTACAAGGCCTTGGACACCAAAAGGTCCCAACTTTCACAGGTGTGATCAGCCCTGAATACATAAATATAACATAAATGATTATGATACTCACTGCACCACCTACTGGCCACAGGAAGTAAGCTTTGTAACACAACCATCCTTTGATTTACATGACATTTACATGGTTTGGTCTACAAATAATGCAGACCAAGATGATGTAGATTTTGTGTTGCCTCCAGGACCACCTTTTGGCCACAGGAATTATTATACCGTGTGAAATATCTCACTCAAGGGTCCAAATTCTCTGCCAGCATTTTTTCGAATTTTACTGAAATGAGAGAATGCATTACTCAGACTCTGGCCAGTACCCCCGACTTGCTTGAGGGTGCAAGGGACCACTCATCTCTGCTTGTAGCTTTAATTTTCAATATATTGTCACAGCCATGTGTCGGAGACAGAGACATTACTTTGTTCTGAGATTTGCTGTATGTGGAAGTGTGAAAGTTATTTGCTGTCTGTCTCTGCTCGCAATATATCAACCCAAATTTGTCAGAACCGGAGTGAGACAGTGTGTTTTTCAATACACTGGCTTGTTGTTAGGCTCAATGGTGACTTATTGGCTGAAATGCCTGTGTTAACTAACAAGGGAAGGTGACGAGGGATGGGCAGGGGCTCTCACAGGCTTGCAGAACTAAAGCTCAAATGCAATTGTCATGCATTACCACACACTTTTATTTAAGAATTAATACCATCGATCACATTTAAAAACTAAAATATTTAAATACATTCATTCATTTTCTGTAACTGCTTGTCCTAGTAAGGGTCGCGGGGGGGATGGAGCCAATCCCAGCTGTCATCGGGCAGAAGGTGAGGTACACCCTGAGCAGGTCACCAGACTATTGCAGGGCTTACACATATAGACAGACAACCTTGCACACTCCTTGCAACACCTAAGGGCAATTTAGAGTCACCAATCAACCTGACATGCATGTCTTTGGGCTGTGGGAGGAAGCCAGAGACCCTGGAGAGAGCTCATGTGGTGACATGGTGAGAACATGCAAACTCCGCACAGAAGGGCCCCTGCCCACGGACTGAACCCTGTTCCAACCGGGTTTTGAACCAGGGACCCTCTTACTGTGAGGCAACAGTGACAAAGAAAGAACAAAGAAATACAAGTTTGTGGCGATAACAGGGCAAAAGGGCAGATCTCTAAGCACACTTATCAAAAATGAATCAAGATTCTGTAACTGTGTCACCTTTTTGTTGCTGTATGACCTCTAAAATGACAATGATGGCCAGCAGGTGATTCTAAGTTTTAAACTGGACTGTGGTGTTCATAAACCTTCTTGTTTTACAGCTCTATACAATACAATTTGTTTCTGAAAACATCTGAGGAGAGAGATAGGCAATGCAGTTACAGCATTTTCATATTTAATCAACACTACCAGGTTTGACTGCAGTTCACAGTGACTGACATGACTGACAGCTGTGTTAGAAACTCCTTGGCTCTGATTGGTTGTTTTCATTCACATGCAGAAAAGCCATTAGAAGGGTCACAAGGCAACAGAGTTGTCAGAGAAGTATCATTTTTTTCACAGATTATCTTTCTCATTTAGAATTGTGTGAATGTGATAGTTTCAGCAGATATGACAAAAGTTATAACAAGATATAAGTTACCAACCACAGCTTTAAACACAAAGCAGCTGTAATGTGCTTGGAAGCCGAAAGAATAATTCCTAGGGAAAAGAGACAGGCCTCAGGCACAAACTAAAATCGTTACAACATCAACAACTGACAGTGGCATAACACACATCTATAGCCCAGTTTATTTTTTGTTAATTTTTTTGTCAGGTTATGTTTTTATTTTATTATTAATCCAGGAAGGTGGCCCTCTGATTTTCTTAATGACCACAAGTGGGCCTCAAGCTGTAAAAGGTTGAAAATCTGTGTCTAAAGCGCATGCTTACAAGACTTTATTAGAATTGAGTCCACATCCTGCTGAGCCCAGGGGTCTTACAGGAATAGAGCACTGTCATTCTTTAAATACAAAAAGCCCACTCAGTTCTACCTGCAGAGTTCACACATATTTGAATGGGAGGATTTCAGCGCAGTCAGTGATACTGCTCGCCTTTTTAAAGTCATGGATTACACAAGAGGGTGGAAGCCATGTAGTCTCAATCTAGACCACAAGAGGAAGCAATTAACAGGTAATATTGTGCAACTGCTGCTTTATAGCCACATATCTGACAAAGCCCCTCCACTGTAAATATTAAAGTTCCTCTTTTCTATATTATGAATACATTTTTTTTTGTTCTGTATACATCAAAGAGCGGATGAGAGCCACATCAAAAGCAGCAGGAATTCATCTTCTGCAAACATGCTAAGTAAAAAGACCAAAATAGAATCATATAAAGGTCTGTTTGGTTGAGCGTCCTGACATCTGAAATAGTGAAAGGTGCCTGCTGCTGGATTTCTGAAAACGTGTGTTCGGCAGTCAATAGCCTCAAACAATCAAAGAGAACTTAATCTCTTTGCTGCCGACACACCTGTCTCTCATTCAGGCAGGAAATCAGTGAAGGATGCCCTCATAGCCACAGCATTCAGAGAACCCTCAGCAGACAAAGACATCGTGTGGTTCACAACTACTCAAGCAGATCCAATTATAAGGCTGTCAAAGCAGTAGAAATAGTGTACATTATATATAGCATAATTTTAACCAGTTTTGGTTGACTGTTATGTGCACTTTTTTGTACTGTTTGTACTTAGCACAAAAATGAAACAATTGAAAATGAAACTGATTTTTATAGAGACATTGTTTTTCGTGGAAACTTATTTTCTTCCTTTCCTGAGTTAATATTGGCAGAGGTATTTAAGTCTGCAGATGTTCACTGTCATGAGCCTGTGTTTTTGTCTATACCCACTTATGTTGTGGACTTTTTTGGAGGGGGCTCTGTTATGTTTTTTTTTGTTTGTTTCTTGTTATTTATATTATGTTTCCTGTTTTATTTTGTAGCATCACTCCCCATGTGTCATGTTTCATTTTACTTCCTGTCTCTGTGTGTGTTCTCACCTTAGTGTTTCCCTGATTAGATTCACCTGTCCCTCAGTAGCTGTACAGTCCTCACCTGTTCTCACTTTGCCTTATGGTTTACCAGTGTCCTTAGCGCTCCCTGCCTTTGTCTGTTTCCCTCCTCTTTCTATCACACCTGTCTTTTATCAGTCTTGTCTGTCCTTCCCGGTTACCTTAGTCTTCCCTGCACACCTGTTCTGTTTTAGTCTTGTTTGCACTATCTGTGTGTTCCCTGCCACACCTTTGATTGAAAGCCAGTCTCTGTGTTTCTCACCTACAGCAGCTGTGTGTTGTTTGTGTGATTGCTTCCCTGTGTATACGTACATGAGTGTTTCACCTTGTTCTTATTGTCAGTTCGTCTATGATCCTCCCTGAATGCTACTGGGTTGGAGACTGACAGTATTTGTGCCATGTGTCATTGTTTCATAACAGAAGAGGGGTTAGAGTCAGGGCGTTCACTGCCAAACAGAGCCAATCAGAGCTGGAGCTTATAAATACTACTGCCGACTCAGCTGTTCAGGGAATGAATCTTGATCGTAATCCTTCTTACTAGAAACAAAGGTCAGATGTTTTTTCAAAAAAATCAATGTGACATTTATTGCCCAGAGTCTCGGGCTTCTAATAGGACATTTTGGGCATCAAACGCTTTATTTCCTGCGTTCTGTTTAATTTATAAATATATATATATCCTTTATTTAACCAGGTAAAAAGACTTGTTGAGATTTAAAATGTCTTTTTCAAGAGTGACATGGCCAAGAGGGCAGCTTAAAACACGGTTACAACAATAAATACAGACAAATACAACTATCACACAATACAAAGAGCAAGCACAATCTCCAGTTAAAATGCGAAAAGTGCAATCATCAAATTCCTGTTATCATTGGAGAAGCTCACATTGACCAATAGTGCTATTTTCTCGACCTTTTAAAAGTGACTTAAATTTACCCATAGTGATCATCATGTACCAGTTCATGGTGGAAATATCTCTCTGTAAAGGAAAACAAAATTCAGGCAACAGGTAACAATTCAAAATATAAAAATACAACTAAATATTCAGGCATTCTATGTTGTTTTCAAATATTTATTCTCATGTAAATCATCTTTTGTTATTTAAAGTTATCCCTGCGGAGTCAGCACAAGTGTAGGCATACTTTACTCTACTCTTACTCTAAATGATAAAGTTCTACTTTTATAAGAATAAAAGCATAATCTTTTAAGAAAAAAACTTTTTGCCCCATTTGTATGCTGTGCAGTGTTATTTGGATTTCATTTAGGACTCTGGATGAGAAACCATTTAGGGAAGTAGCTGTGCGCTGCTTGGCTGAAAAACTGTAGTAGTAGGCTTCCCAAAACACACACTGCTGGATTTATGTTATGATTTAGGACCTATGTTTGAGTGAGAAACAGAATACACATTCATCATTGAGCAGGATCATCCTGGCAGTGTTGGATACTATTATTTCCCTGCAAGGTCCTGATCTGACCAACTCAAATGTGTCCTGCTCAGGTTCAGACCAGAGCCCAGATATAAAGTCTATATTGCATCAAGTCAGGGGTCAGGGGCTACAGTCGAATATTCCTTTTTGCTTAGGAAGGTTCATAACTGAGTGAGATGACCCAGAAGTATCTGAGCGGCTGCCATGAAAAGAGCTGTTCGAATTCTCCTTTTATAAAGGAAAGGTGCTTCAATGCTCCTTTACAATCTCTTTTAGCATTGGATACACCGAACCATTCTTTACCAAAGGAAAGGAGGTAATGCCATCCCACAGTTCATTATGACGGCAACATTTAAGGCTGTGCACCATCTGACGTTTCATGAAAACAAATGATATGGCAGAGAACAAGGGATGCAGATCGTGTAAGTTAGGGATGTTTATTAAGCGTTCGCTATCACATGCAATGACTTGCTAATATGCTAATATGTTTTGAACTGTCGGCATTATGTCAAACCCATTATAAGCAAACTTTGCACGTTATGCCAGTGTTGTGAAAAGATTGGAGTGAAGTTAATGCTGTAACGTACATGCGCTCAGTTAGCATCATTAATTAAGGATGTCATTGTATCGCCAGCCATCAGGAGTATCATTAATGTTAACTTCAGTCACAGATATTGAAACCTTGGCCTTAATAACGGCAAGGGTTAAATTTCCCTTATTAATTTCTCTTCCCACTCTTCAGTGGGAAGAGAAATGCAGCCAAATCAGGCTGGGAGTAAGTATATTTAAATATCAAATGTTTGGTCATTAAACATGTGCATGGTGAATTTAATTAATTGTGACCTATAGGCAGGTGGTGAAGGCAATGGAGCTGGAGGGGAAGGTGATGGTCTCCAAATACTGGGATGATTTAAAAACCAAATACAAGGTAAAGCAGATCATATGGCTGGGTACTGTGGTGTGCTTGTGGATAACAGAGCAGCAAGACAGAGCTCAGCAGAAAGCAAGACTAAGATGGCCAAATGATGAACAGATGAAAAGGCGCTGCAATATTTTTTTTCCGAACGAGTGGCCTCGCGATGCTGCAGCTGATCATCTTCACAAACAGCTGATGCAGCAGGAAGAGGACAAGCAGGACAATGACCAGTGAAGAGATATTAAGTGAGTGATGTCTGAGTGAATTAATGTTAAAATTCAAGAAAAACATGTGTAATGTGCTACATTGACAAGCCTGCTGAAGTCTGGATATATTTGTTCACCACAGTGACTTTGATGTTGTTTTTTTGTATTTTATAGGAAGCCATGAGACGTCTCCAAAACGAAGGGAAATGACAGGTGATATGACCCGATGTAAAGGTAAGATTTAAAGTAAAATGATGAATGCACTGTCCTGAATAGGATCAAACATGTCTATCAGCCATAATAATAATAATCAGCCATGTTAGGCCAACCTCAGACAGACGGCAGTATTCCATGAAGCTCGCTTAGCGTAAAGTCTGGCTTAAATTGCCTAGTCACGCTTATTTTAGTGAGTGTTCCTTTCCATCAATGTGCCTTACGTGAGTTCTCTCTAAGTAACCATAGCATCTTGTACGGGCAAACGAGTCTGCTCCCAACCAGGCTAAAAGTCATGTCCGAAGGCCAGAAACAGAGACACCCAAACGACCGTTCCAGCAGGTAAATCTCTGCGCCTATGTCATTTAAAAAAAAAAAAATCGGTCACATCTTAGGACTTCGTCTCCCAAATAAATCATTAAATAAAAAACTTTAATCACATTGTAAAGGTCACACATTATATGCAACTACAAGTGAATATAAGGCAAAAAGAATATGATTATATTAAAAAGCCCCACCCTACTCTGTCTCTGATAGTCTGGTAAAACAGTTGTAAATTAAAGGTGCAAGCAGCGATGAACGGGCCCTTGCGCCCCTAACCAAGTCGGGGCTGCTGGCGGGACTCTGAGAGACACAATCATTAATTTCTGTGAAAGCCGGAAAAAGTATGTAGAGACTTTGGACCCTTGAGGGAGATATTTCTCATTGTGTAGTGCTTACTGTGGCCACCAGGTGGCACTGGAGGCCACACAAAATCGACATCACCTTGGTCTATATCATTTGTAGACCAAGGTGCAAACCATGTAAATTTCATGTGGAAAGAATAGTTGTGTTCCAAGGCTTACATCCTGTTTCCAGTAGGTGGCGCAGAAAGTATCATAGTTAAATTACATGTGTATGTGTTCAGGGCTGCAGCCTGATCGCAACTGTGAAATTTGGGGCAAATCGGTTGATGCAAAGTGAAGTTACAACAATTTCCTGTTTGGTGGTGACCACTGGGTCTCCATGGCAACAACGTACATGGAAAACCTATACTTCAGAGGGAGGCATCATTAAGGTCTTAAAGGTTTTGTCACCAGATTTGAAGTCAATCAGATAAAATCTGTAGGAGCAGTCCATCAAAGAAGAAAACATGTAATTTCCATGACATTTCATGTTGCCAGTAGAAAGCGCTAAAAGTAATGGTAACGGTTTTCATGTAGATGTGTTCAGGGCAAGACTGTCACCCAACGTGTGAAGTTTGGTGCAGATTGGAACAAGTCCCTCAGAGTTAAAAACTACTGTTCACTCCAGTTCACTTCCTGGTTCATGGCAAGACATGGAATTGTTTGGCGCAGTAACGCCCACGCAGTGTGACGAAAACTCATGAACTGAATAACTTTTTATGTCCCAGCTCTCTGAGAGAATGTGTAAAATTTTAATTTAATTGGATGAAATCTGTAGGAGAAGATCGAAAAAATACAACCCCTGAAAGTAGCCAAAAACACTCCAAATTGCACATTCAATTAAAAATGTCCGACTTACTGTTGGGTTTAGGGTATGGCTCCAAGAGGCTTTTTTGTAGGTCTTGGAGTGTTACACATGCCTTACACAAGTTTCCTAGCTCTGGGTGAAATGTACCACATGGACTGCTTCATTGAAATTTTGTAGGGGGCGCTTCAGAGCCATTTTGGCACATCAGTGCAAAATAAAATAAAATCAGATAACACATTTTAGGACCTGTGATGTGTGTGCCACGTTTGGTGAGTTTTGGTGCATGCCTTGCCCATTAAAAAGTGCTTCCAGTTTTATGGCAAATAATGCGTAACTATGACATCCACTTTTGATGAAAATTCAAAAGTTTAATTTCGGTGCATCATGACGATCTTCGAGAAAAAGAGTAAAAAAGTAATTTCCTGCTACCAATAGGTGGCGCTTTGACTATGATTTAAAATTGCACTGCAGATGTCTTTAGGCGTCGACTCTTATAAAATCTTTGAAATTTTGTGAAGATCTGACCATCTGGAGCGAAGTTACAACAGTGTTTGATGTCATGTTGAAACATTGAAATTATCATTATTATTATACTATTATATTCTCTCTATTCTCTCTTAAGGATAAATTATATGAGACACTTCTAGCCTCATATTGTGACTTATGGTGAATATGAGCAGACAGTGGGGTGAGTGATTTACTATTATTGATGTAACAACAATTTAATTTTACTGCTGTGACTGGAAATCAATATTCCTTCTTTAATGTAAATTCCAACCTTGGTAATGAGGAACTACTTTTGTGGGTTGTCCACATTTGCATGAAACCTGCATGAAACACCACAATTAGACAGCACAGGGCCAAGTATCAGAGATCTTTTAGTTGTCCATCTTGGAAACTTTGTAGTTTCACTATGGCGGAGCCACGTCACTCATAATTCACATAATTACGTAGCTTAGAGGAAGTGCAGATGGATTCTCTAAACTCCACGATCGTCTTTAGATGAATTATCCTTCACATCTTTCCTTCACCACATGACGTTTTCTGTAGAGGTTAATAAAAAGTGGTTAGGAAAGGAGATTATTTGGACTTTTCGACTGCAGCCAGGGTCTCCAAGTCAAATGTGGACTTCCTGTGCTTTTTGTGGTCGCCAGTTGGAGACATTTTTGCACAGGTGTGCGGATGAGAGGGCATGTGAAGTTAAACAAAAAGAGATGGCATGTGGCTAGTTGGCAGCATGAGGGGTAACTGAAAGTAACTGGGCTGAGTACGGAGGCAGAGCAACAGGAGAGACACATAATCAGGAAGAGCAGGAGCAACAGTAGATCTGCAGTGGACTGTTGCAGGGCGCACCTGACAAAGACAGGAGAGGAGGCGCTGTGGGATACATGCCAGCTAGGTTCTTGTCATTGTTCTACATGATTCCAGCAACTGATAGACCTTTAGACAGCCTTAATGAAATAAACAGTGACTGAAACTTTTATGCTTAGGTCAACTCATTTTGTTGTGATTTGTTCTGCTTTGCTGAGTTTGGAATGTTTATTCGTTTGTTTTACATTTTTAACCAGCTACCCATTGCATTAGGAGAAGATGAAACAGCAGCCTTGCTGTTTATTGCTGGTATTTTGACCAATATAATTGTGTCCTGTCCATTGAATTCACAGTAATGCCTTGGGCTGGCGCTTTGTAGCTCGACTCAGGAAAACAACCACTAATCAAAGTCCTCCATCCCATCTGCTATCAGGGTGTTAAACCTCAACAGTAGACATAGTCTCTGCGAATAAGCATTTTATTTTAGTATACGGGTATTTAACGTTTTTATATCATTTGCCTTGTAAACTTATTAATTTACCTTTATTATTTATTTATTTATTTTAAGTTTAAACTGTGTACTCTTTGCTTGGCACTCGTGTGTTTTCACTAGCCCACTGAGGGGGTGACACAAGGGCACCGGCTTGCCAGTCAAGTTATTGATTTATTATCTCTGGTATACTCCTCACTCATGTCTGCTGTGTATTAGTCAGTGTTTGTATAGTCTGTAGACTGATGCAAACAAATTGCTTTTCGGGATAAATAAAGCTGTTTGAATTGAATTATTTACTGCATACATGAGGGGCATCAACAGCTACTTTGAAAGACTATGAAGATCCCCCTCTTAACACGGCCTCAGGCTTTGCACTCTTCTGTCATAATTTTAGTTTTTGAGTCATATTGTGGTTTTTGTTTTAGGGGTTTTCTTTTTGTGTTTTCCTTATTTCTAGTTACTCTTGGTATGTGGTTTTTGTTTTATTTTGTATTTTCACTCATGTCTGGTTTTACCTCCTGTCTTTGTGTTTCCCTGATTAGTTTCACCTGTCTTGTATCAGTCTTGTTTGTTCCTCCTTGTTAGTCTTCCCTGCACACCTGTTTCTGTTTTAGTCTGGTTTGCTCCACCCTTGTGTTCCTAGCCACACCTTCATTAGTGAGCCAGTCCCTGTGTTTCCTGTGTCCACCTACCCCAGCTGTGTGTCATTGTTCTGATTAGTTCCCCATGGATATATACCTGTGTTTCCTTTTGTCCCTTGTCAGTTCGTCTGCAACCCTTGCTGTTTATCCTTGCTGTGATCCTGCCTGCAATCCTTTCTGCTGTTTCCTTTGTGTTTTGCCACAACAACAACATGTCAATTTGTCATACTCTCTAGTATTCATGCACCCATTCTCCTTAAACCCAAAAACAGTCAATGGTAAATGGACTTTCACTTGTCTAGCACTTTCCTAGTCATTTGACCACTCAAAGCATTTCCACACTACTTGGCACATTCACCCGTTCACACACATGTGGTTGAGGATACCATAAAAGGTGTCACCTGCTATAGTTGTAGCAAGTGGCACCAGTTTTAAGCGCTCAAACATACTCTTACATTGATGGACAATTTGGGGCTCAGAATCTTGTCTAAGGATACATGGATACTGGAAGAAGATCAACCCGCTAATCTTCCAGTCAGTGGATCTGCTATACCACCTAAACAACAGCTGCTCAGCCATGTGTACACCGATCCAAGTTTTTCTCTTTCACCAAACTAACATTACACACACTAACATCAGCCCTGTTAGTTAACAGTTTGAGTTAGACCTATTAGTCATCTAGTTGGTTAGTCCACTATTCCAAAAATAAGGACAACTTATCATCATCTGTCTATCCCATCTCCCTTTTACCTCTGTGATGCCTGCTGTTCTGTTTGACAGGCCAGACCCAGGTGGTACCCACCAAAAGTTCAACACAGTGAACCCAGTGCAGCAGAGCAAAAACTGTACACACGCACATGAGCAGCAACCGCTTCATACCTCGACTGCCTCGTTCAAAACCACTTCCCTTCTGCCACCTTCCCCTCATTGACATAAATGGAGTTGGCGAGTTACCGCGCGGCAGTGTGAAAGCCCCTACACAGTTATTCAATGGTTAGGTTTTCCCAGAAGTATTTATCTTCGTAAGAGCAATTTAAGGTTTGTGCTACTCAAATTATTGAAGATGCATGGCATCACACCTTTTTATTAACTATTACTTCACTGATCATTACAATGAAGCTCAGCAAAAATAACTGGTGAGAATAAGATGGTCTACCACAATACACATTATTACAGGGTTTCCTATCCACGAGGCTGTCCTCTTGTAATTCACGCACAACCCCTGCAGACAGAAGAGCTTAAAGGCTGCGCTGTTTATTAGTCATCAGGGACAACACAGAATGCTCGAGGAGCAACTGATAGCTTTCTTGATCTCATCCCTCTTGAGATTTGCATTAGCACTAACACACTCTAAATTGACAGTGCACAGCACTGATCAATCACACAGGTCTTGCTTATCATAAATCTTTTTTTCTATTTGATGACAGAAAGAATCACCTCTTCTGAGAATTCCACAAAGTGTTATGTAAAAGGAAACTACATTTACTGAGTAACACTGACTACTGACCACAGAACCTCCCCTAACATATACGTCAAACTGCCATTCAGAATGACCTCATATCTTTGGCTGGTCTCACAAAGACAGACTCTGATGGGATGTCAGGAATAAACTGATAGCAGGATCAAGGGATGAGTTGAGATTATTATTATTTAATGCACAAGATTAAGATTGAGTACTGAATCATCACTGAGCCTCATGCAGCTAAGTTCAGTGAATGAGCTCAACAAGATGATGCACTGTATGTGTATGTCCTTTATTCAAATCATACAGTAAGCAGACAAAGCCTCCTCTCTACTGTCATCCTGCCGAAACTTTGTCCCAAGACTCAAGGTGTCCTCTTACAAGCCTTTCCCAGGATTCTCTGACTCTCCTTGTCTCCACTTTGATGCCACTGAAAATATATCCACTCCAAAACTGTCCACCCCCCAACCCCCCAAAAAACATCTCCAATTACCCCAAAAAGCTGTGTTTCTCACATCACATCATTGAGGTGGAGGTGTGGATCAGGAGCAGCTGAGAAAAAAAGACCCTAAGGGGCTTCAAAGAAGTCATTTGATCTAACAGAGCATTTACTAATTTTTACATCTCAGAAACCAGAAATTTGAGATCAAGCTTTTATGCTTGGATGCAGTCCAGAGTGACTGTGACAAGCAGATAATGGGAGAGGGAATAATGGGATGAAAACAGGAGGATGGGGCTTTACTTTTGTCTCCATTGACAGCCAGCTGACAGTAGTCATGCCTACTGCTTGTTCCTGTGAACATAGTAACAGGGGTCACTGTGCTCCCGTGGGAGCATAGCTGTAGAAAATTGGAGTTAATCAATCAAGTCAGGAAGACAGAGCTCATAGAAATCTAATGCATCGCTGAAGGATATTCATCATGCATGAGAATGTAAGGCTGAGGAGAGGGCTTTTTCTGCATTACTTTGAAGTGCTTCAAGCTGTCATACAGTTAATATCTTTACTATAGGTTAAATTTATCAGTGCACTTTAGGTAAAGTATAGTCAAGCAAAGATGCGTCCATAAACTTATTGAAATCCCAGTAATGCTTAACAATTAAAAGACTGAAATGAATAAGACTTTAACGGCATAAATTATGAAATAATGTTTTTTTTTTTAATCTCATGAAAAAGTTTTTGGTAGACAAACCTTTGCCTACCAATGTATCTCAGTCTCGATGCTACCAACACAGTAAGTACAGCATTCAGTCTCAACATGAGAGGAAGAAATAGGAAAACAATGACATCTAGTGTTGTACCTGGGGTAATGTTTGGTGGAGGAAAAACTTTACATATTCCTTACAAAAATCTGATATATGACCCAGTATGTCAGCTTCATATATAATGTTTATGTCAATGTATGTTTCACACTTATGCATGTAAGTGATGTACACATAGGTTACACATATTAATCCTTGAGCCAGTGGGGTTGATTGGTTGGAGAATACATCTCAGTAATTTTTTGCTAAGGTATACATCTCTAGAGATAGAAAATGTGTGATAGCATTGCACCAGTAGTAGCTGTTATGTGTGCTGTGATAGATTTTATTACACTACTGTGAAAGTGCAGGAATGATGAGAGGAATAGACTGTACTATTGAAATGCTCTTGCACAACATACTAAAATCCACGTACACACACTATTGAAACGCTCTCGTACAACATACTGATATTCGCACACACACACTATTGAAACACTTTTGCATTATATAATGAAATGTGTTCACACACACTGGTGAAATAAACAGGACTGAAAATTTCAGTTGAAACGGAACACAGGCAGAGTCAACCCGAAAGGTAAACAGCATAAAGCCAGAACAGCTGCTATTTCTTCATTTGCCCCACGAGTTGTCCACTCAACAGCCTACAAGTAATCTAGCTGAAGCAGCAATATTGCTTAATGGCATTTTGAACTCAGTGGAGATTATTAGAACACTGTCAAATGCCTCAGCAGCCTGGCAATAACCCATGGAGCTGGACGCACTGGACAGCCACTTAGCATGACACACCACTGTTTCCTGTCTGGACGTGACTGTCAGACATCGTGCTGCATCGTGTTACATTGCATGCTCTCTGTCCACACTGCATCCATGAAAATGGACCTCTGTCACATCACATAGCCTAAACATTCCCTAATAGATCTTCCACACTTTGTGATAACCGTCATCTCCACTTGTAATCCAAGCTAGTTTGTTAGCATACCACAATATTTAACAGTATTTACAGAATAATTACTAAAATTACTAAATTACTAAAATTTTCAGTTGTGTTTATAGGAGCATTTCACCAATGTGTGTGAACACATTTCATTATATAATGCGAAAGTGTTTCAGTAGTGTGTGTGTGTGTGTGTGTGCGGATTTCAGCATGTTTTGCGAGAGTATTTCAATAGTGTGTGTGTGCAGATTTCAATATGTTGTGCAAGAGCATTTCAATAGTGCGTGCGCGCAGATTTCAGTATGTTGTGCGAGAGCATTTCAGTTGTATCCGTGTATGGTTTTTAGTTGAGTGTGTGAGAGCGTAATCATTTCAGTTGTTTGTGTAAGATGCATTTTAGTTGTGTGTGAATATAGTTTTCAGTTGTGTGTGTGAATGACATTGGTTTCATATGTGAATGTCAGAGGTCATTCTGAATAATGTCTAACACGGCCCCTCATATAAAACAGCAATAACAAATGCTCAGGACAAGCTCACAGTCAACCCACAGGAAGACTATCACAAAGACCTAACACTCCATCTCCCAAAATCCCCTTCTGTCAACTCTGAACTCTGCGTCTTAAAGGAGCAGCAGTCTCTGGTGAATGTCTCTAAAATGTCTAAAAGTGACCGTAAAATAAACACTTCTAAACAGTGACCGATATAGAGTGGTGAAGTAATGAGTCCTAAAACGCGGAAGTCCGTTAGCCTTTTTGCACTTCCGGTTCCCTTGTCTCAAAGTCTATGGGTTTTTTGAATGGGTTTTCGGTAAAATGCCTTAAATAAGCCTATGTGGTTTACATAGGCTAAAGATATTTAGACGATTTGTTCTGCAACATAAAATACGTCCGTACGAACCCAATTTTTTTTTTCCTTTTAAGGTTTTACACATCTTAATCGCTGCCATATAGCTGTATTTAAAACTCTGAAAACATATCTTTGGCTGTTTATCCTCATTCACGTCATTGAATAGTGTACACAACGCTGATTATATCCACTGTATGGCGCCCCTGTAGATAAATATCATTGTCTGAAAACTGTGGAAAAAACCGTAAGTGAGCAAAAGTCCAGGTAGGAAAAAAATATTTTCACATATCATTTCTAGACCCTGTAACAATCATATTTTAGTTGAAGGAAATAAATTTGACACTAAAATATATATCTATGATTCCTCAGAAAACTGGGTTGACCGCTCGGTTGACTTGCCAGTTTGGGCTAAACAGTTTAGCTCAAGTCACTAATTTCTCATTTTGTTTTCTAATCATTGCTACTCAATTTGTAGGCTACACAGACATAATATACATCAAAATGTTCATCTATTTGTCAGAATTCATAATGTGTAAATATCTAAGCTGTGGCTTTTGTACTTTTAAGGATAGCGCTGTCTAAACCCACCCATGCAGGTCTGGATAGCAGATTAGCGGCATTCATTTGAATGGTGAGCACTGTTTTTGAATCAATGGTCACAGCTCAAAAAATATACAGTATATCATACAGTTTTGATATTTTTATTGTATGAATCATTTCAATTCTACATTTTTACTCACACAGGCCTACTCCCTCTCCCTCTATCTCACTCACACACACACATGCGCACACACACACACACACGCAGCTACTCAAAGCTAGCTAGATGGGTACATTTTTATAACTCCCATGAAATGCAGGTGTTTGATAGGGTGATAGTGGAAATATGAAGCCTTTTTACATCGCTGTTCATAAATTATCAGTGAATTTTGGTTCACGGTGAATAACTAAGCGCTGTTGGTTATATTTGATTTCAATGAAATGCATTGTTTTTAAAAGTATGTATATATAAGTATGTATATATAAGTTAAGAAATATATTTGTTAAATTTAGGCAAGGTTATTTTAACAAATTCTAATCTCTGTGATGTTTTTATATGAAAAAAACTAAACATTTTGTTGCAGAAATGAAAAAAAACCATTCATGCCCAGAATTACCCTAAACGGGCTGGTTGACTTGCATATCTACTTCCTGATTGGGTAATCTGAAAAATAAAACTTGAAATATTGCTAAATGAAGAGGCAGGAACACAATTTTAACAACAAATAATTTTTTGCAACTGTATTTCTTAGTGTGGAAGTCAAAGGCGGTTTCTAACAAGTGGCTTAATTGGACTACAGTGTTTATCAGGGATGTTACATGTCATCACAACAGACACAGAAACTCATTCAACCCACTCACCCACCTTTACAGCTTTATAGCAACAGTTACACTTGAACTTGTAGATTCATCTACATCATCATTCAATTGTGTTTTAATGGTTTTTTACAGTGAAGTTGAACAATTTGGGATGGTGACGTATAAGACGTGCGACAACGATGTAGTTCGTTTATAGCCTAACAATAGCTTTTTGCTTCTGGTGTTTTCATTTAGCCTTCAAAACACACAAAAGTTATGTTCATCTGTGAAGATTATCATGTCTGTATCCCTACGACCTTTTTATTTACCAAGGGAATTTCAACAGTTATTCATTACTCTTTTGCATGTTCACCCGAAGGCTAATGCTGATGTAGCCACACAGGCTCTGCTAAAAACAGTGCAGTGGTTTCAGGGGATTGCGTCAGATGCACCAAACTTCATGGGGGATTTCAACTACTGCAAACCATCTAAATCCTTGTTTAACTTTTACCAATATGTGACATGCCCTACTCGATATTTGAAGTGTCTTGACCTTTGTTTGGAATCCAAAAAGGGAGCATATAAATCCTTCATTAGCGCTCCACTTGATATGTCTTACCACAGTGTGGTGTATTTGGTTCCATCTTACAAATCTGTCCTGAAGAGGAACAAGCCGGAGAGACAATTGGTTATGGTTTTGTTGGAGAAATCAATTCACTGCCTCCAGAGAAATACTTGCTTCATCCAAGAGGATACGGTTTGGTAAAAGGAGCTTGAAAGACAACTTAAAAAAAAGTGCAGTTCACGGCCTGCATGGGAGGGGGTGAAATCTATGATGGGGATGCAATCCAAGAAGTGCCCTATCTCCTTTATAGTGGGGCGGTGTAGCTAACCTATTGTTCATTTTGTGATAAAAGCACAAAATCTGGAACAAATATAGCTTAATATATTTAGAAAAAATCTGGATATCGGGCCACTGCAGGTTGGCGCTCTCATGACCATTTTCCAAAATGACTGCCTGCTGTTACTGGTATGTAGCACTTTAGCCACCCCCAAGCTGTTTCCATGTTTTCAACACCTCAAAAATTAGTTACATACAAATAAAAGTGAAAATATGTTTTATTACAATGTAAGGCAATAATAAATGAAAGAAAATGCAACAAAATGATGAGATTGCCTCCATGTTATAATAATTGGATTCAACTGCAGCAGTAGAGAACAGAGCTGCATATTAACATAGGCTGTGTAACTACAGCTACTCATGCCATTAACTATGCAACTTAAGTTGTTTCAAAAGACCAGGGCAATTACTGTACACTCTTCGTGTGATTCTATATATCTGTCATGATCATGTTAATCATTCACCATGGCAAAACAACTTGCCATGGACCATGAAACTGCCACTGAATGCTGAAATCAAGAAAATGTCAGCATTTTACATAATTATCAGTATGTTACTTATGTACTTAAAATTAAGATGATGATAATAATAATAATAATAATAATAATAAACATCCACAACTCAGACTCACTCTCCTCATTTAAAAATACAAGGTACAAGGCTGATTTATTGTCATTTTTCTAAAACATGGTTTAAGAATTAATTAAATTGAAGTTGATCATAAATCCCGCTGCATCTTTTTGGAGTCAAAGGAGCATTTGAGAAGTCTCACAGCCTGGGGAAAGAAGCTGCTCCGTAGTCTGGTGGTTTAGCAGCGGATACTTCTGTATCTTTTTCCAGATGTCAGCAGGGTGAACAGACTGTTGCTGGGGTGGCTGCTGTCTTTCAGTATCCTTTGGGCTCTGTGCAGACACCTCACTTCACCAAGGTCACTGATGCTCTGTAGATGGGAACCAGTGATGTTCTGGGCAGTTTTGATCACCCACTGTAGAGTCTTCCTGTCCTGGGCCATGCACGAACCATGCCAGTTCGTGATGTTTCCAGTCAGTGTGCTTTCTATTACTTCTCTGTAAAAGTTAACCAGGATTTTGCTCTGGAATTTAGTCTTCCATAGGAAGTAGAGTCTTTACGTGCTTTTCTAACCTGGTTGGTAATGTGTGATGACCAAGATAGGTTCTCACTGATAGTAATTCCAAGGAACCTATAGCTGTTTACCTGCTCCACCTCAGTTCTACTGATATAGACAGGGGTGTGTGCCTCCCTCTCTCTAAAATCAACAATCAGCTCCTTGGTTTTATTGAAGTTGAGCAGTAGGCTGTTCTCTGTGCACCACTCTGCAAGATTGTTGATTTCCTCTCGGTATAAACTGTAATTATGTTTATAATACGGTTGATGATGGTGGTGTCATCGGCATACTTCACAATACAGTTTTCCTGATGTCTGGGAGTGCAGTCATGGGTGTACAGTGTGAACAGAAGGGGGCTGAGTACACAGGGGGCTTCGGTGTTGAGCACTAATGTAGAGAAGGTTTGACTGCCAGTTTGAACTCTCTGGGGTCTGCATGTGAGGAAGTCCAGAATCTAGTTGCAGAGTGTTGTACTGAAGCCCAGAGTGTTCAGTTTTCCTATCAGCTTCATGGGAGAGATTGTGTTGAATGCTGAGTGAAGTCAACAAACAACATCCTGATGTAGCTGTTCTTATTCTCCAGGTGAGTGAAGACTGAGTGAAGAGCAGATATGGCGTCCTCTGTGGATCTGTCAGTTCTGAAAGCGTACTGGTGAGGGTCCAGGCTGGCAGGGGTGTTGTCTTTGATGTGCAGGAGAACCAGTTTCTCAAAGCACTTCATCAAGGTCGGGGTCACAGGGCGGTAGTCATTAAGGCTAGACACAGCATTCTTTTTAGGTACAGGGACGATGATGGCTGTTTGAGGCAGGAGAGAACAGTATCTTGTGAGAGACAGATGTTCAAAATGTCACTTATAACATTAACAAAGCTGATCTGATCAGCACAATTATTTTGTACACGTCTAGGAATGTTGTCATGGCGGTGGACTTGTTTATATTCACTCTCAGCAGGAGTTTTCTCACATCTCTTGTGGTCACTGAGAGTGGCCGGTCGTCTGGAGGTGGAGTAGACTTCACAGCTGAGTCCTTGATGAGGAGGTCAAAGCCAGCAAAAAATGTGTTCAGCTCGTCCAGCAGCTTGGTCTCACATATGATGGGGGCGCTCCTGTTTTTGTAGCCTATGGCATTTTAAGTGCCTGCCACATATCTTTAGTGCTTTTGTTGGTGAGGTCTCTCTCCAGTCTCTGCTGATGTCTCCTCTTAGCCTCCTTGATGCCAGCTCTTAGTCGTGCTCTGGTGATGATATATGCCTCCTTGTCCCCTGACTGAAAGGCAAACTCAAAGCCCACCTTATTTCAACAATTCTCGTCTCCCACTGCCGCCATAAATCTGAACTTTCATATCCCCTGAATTTGGCTTTTGCATTCTGTTCTTGTATCTCTATCAGTTCTGTTCATGTTAGTGTTTTTTATTATTTTGTATTCTCTATTTTGCATCTGTATGTTTTTCTTTCTGCATTTCATGGAAAGCGTCTTTGAGTACCTAGAAAAGCACCATTTCAGTTCTATCTATCTGTCTATCTATCTATCTATCTGTGTTATTAGGTATTATTATTACTGGTATTAGGTGCTAACTGCCAACTAAATTTAGGTGGAACAATTTAACAATACAAAATACAATGACAAAATCAAACTCTCAAAATAATAACAATATGTCTCTCAATGACAAATATTCATTCACTATTTCCATTTAAAATAGGTCATTCTGTCAGCTACAAATATCAATCAGAATGTCCTACTTCCTTCATAGATGTAGTTGAATGAGGCGTATGTCATTCTGTCAGTTGGCGAAGTTCATTCTTTCAGTAACAAATGTAGTAACAAAATCAGAGTAGACTGCTTTCTGTATGAATGTAGCTAAATGTGGAGTTGATCATTCTGATAGGTGGTGAAGGTCATTCTGTCAGCTACAAATGATTATCAGAATGTACTACTTCCTGTATAGATGTTGTTGAATGTGGAGTAGATCATTCTGATGGGTGGTACAGGTCATTCTATCAGCTACAAGTGTCTATCAGAATGTACTTCTTCCTGTATAAAGGTAGTTAAATGTGGCGTAGGTCATTCTGATAGGTTCAGTAACCAAACACTGGCAGCAATTTTGAAAAATGGTTGCCAAAGCAACCAGGGTCAGAGTTTGTGATGGCCGAATATCCAGATTTGTTTGTAATGTATCCATTAAAAACGTCTGCCAAATTTGGTCTTTGGTCTTTTATCACAAATTGAATGATTGGTATGATTTATTGATTAATGGAAGGTCTGAAATGGAGCTTTTAAATGAACAAAATATTTTTTACAACCTTTTCAATGTTTATGATTTTTATGATGAACTGTCAGTTATCAAAAATACTGTCTCTATACTGAACAGTGTTGTTGACAAGAGCAAGATGTATTAGCTTTCACAAGGAGTTAAAAGTAAAAGCCCTGGCCCAGATGGCATCAGAGAACGTATTCTTAAAAACTATGCTGCCCAGTTGGCAGGCATATTTAGTCTTATTTTCTCAATGTCCCTCCAGCTTCACAGGGCCCCTTCACTTTGGAGGGACTCAATCATTATCCCTGTGCCTAAAATAACATCTCCCAAATCACTTGATGATTTTCGACCTGTAGCGCTAACTTCTCTTGCTATGAAGTCATTTGAAAAAAATGTGAATGAAACACTTCTTACCTGTGTCCAAGAAAATTTGGACCCACTGCATTTTGCATACAGGTCAGGCAGAGGCATAGAAGATGCAGTGGGCAAACTGTTAAATTTAATTTTAACCAATTTAGAGGGAGCCAAGGCTTTTGCTCGTCTTTTATCCGTTGATTTTTCATCTGCTTTTAATTGCATACAACTGTACATATTAGCAGAAAAATTAAGTAGCATTCACAACATTGATCCTGGTCTGATAGCCTGGCTGATTGACTGAAAGGACAAAACGTGTGAGGGTTAAAGGTGTTTTTTCAGACACTGTCTCCTCCACTCGATCACTCCAGGGCTGCGTCCTCTCTCCATTATTGTTTGTCTTGTACACAAATGAGTGCCATGTGGGGCATCATAATATTTAGTTTGCAAATGATTCTGTATTTGTGTCTTTGCTCAGTAGTGATGACCCTGATCATGGTCCTGTAGTAAGGGAATTCATTGACTGATGTAGTCTGTCCTTCCTAAACATCAATGTGTCAAAAACGAAAGAGATGATGAATGACTTCCGGAAGAATCCTTCAGTCATATCTCCGGTCATCTTTGCCAACCAGGCAGTTGAGCTGGTCCACAAATATAAATACCTCAGCACTAACATTGATGAAAAGCTGTCCATTGATTTCCACGTTTACACTGAGTATAAGAAGGCACATCAGCATATGTACTTTTACAGGAAGCTTCAAAATTTGAATGTTGACAATACTTTTATGAAGATGTTGCAGGGTATCGTAAGAGTGTGCAGCAAAAATTGCAGGTGTTAACCTGAGTGACCTCACAGACCTGTACAAGGTCAGAACCTTAAGGAAGGCCCGTTCAATTCTGGCTGATCAGAGCCACCACTTGGCTGGTGAGTTCTTGTTATTTAGTTCAATTCATTCTATTATACATTCTGCCAAAATGCAGGACCAACAGACTTAAATATTCGTTTGTGCCTGCTGCCATTGGCCTTTTAAACAGTTGAATCACGCAGTTGATACCACTGATTATTATTTTTTTCTGTGAGATCATTGTGTGAGTACTGCTGGCTGTACAGTAAATTGCCCCACGGGGATAATAAAGATTACCTTGATACCTTGAGAACTTTCATCACTCTCTGAGGTGGATGCCGGTAACAAGATTTCCAATCCAAACCAACTCTGCAGTGTTGACACTTTATTTTGGTACAGGCGTGAACATAATGCACAACCTCTTGTGATGTTCTTATATCTTATTCTGTAGCTATGGCATCCTACAACGTACTGTAGTTGTGGCTATTAGCCGCATTAGCAGCCTACCATGGCACACAGATATAGGTTCCCCCTAAGGCCACCTTCTGAAAGGGGCAAGGCTTTTTTGATGTGTAACCACAGAAAATGGTGTCACAACCACAGTAATCCAACAGGACACCAAATTTGGAACATGGTATTAACACTGTATTTATTATTTACATTATGTACAGAGAAAAAATTTGTTACATCTTTCATGAAAACAGAAGTACATGTAATGCATAGTCACTGTGTTCTCATTAACAGTAATAGATAACTTACCTGAAAAACATATACTCTGAACTGTATTCCTACCAATTTACAAAGAGAAGGTGTTAACAAGAAGAAGGAACCATCAGTTTTGTAATGGGTGTTGTACGAACCCAGATGCAGTACACCTGTAAACAGGAATAGTTGGTAATGACTTTTATTTTGCCCAGCACAAAACAAACACGAAGCAAGATGGAGTAATTCTGCACACAGTTCGTTCTTCGGGTCGGAACCCACAACAAAGTCTCTGGAGGGAGATCGAAGCGAAGAACCTAAGCTTACGTCACTCGGCGTGGATGCGGAGGAAACCCCGTAGTCCAACAGCTCGACAGCACGTGTGGAGATACCGTCGAGGAGAAGGCGGAAGCGTGGTCGGGAACAGGCGGAGGTTTCGAAGCCGAGTGAGCAGTCCGATAATGCAGCGGTACCGATGGGGATGAACCAGGAGGATCGTCGGGGCCAGGCGGAGAAGTCTTTACCAGCAGAGCAGATCAGGAACGCCAAAGCAGTACTCGTGGTCGGGGGCAGAAGGCAGGTAGGTTTACCGGGGATCAGGCGAAGAGAGCAGGTCGGAAACAGGCAGGGTCGGCTTTCGAAGATCTGGCAGGAGAATGCTGGAGAGTCTTGCATGACGCAGAAGAACAATCTGGCGATGAGTGTGTGTGAGAGGGAGGCTTATATACTGGGTTGATTACTGATGAGCTGCAGCTGGGAGGTGAGTGAGCAGAGCAGGCAGTGTGGGCGTGGTCAGCAGGTAGAGGGAGCAGAGGGAGAGTGAATGGAAAAGTACTGAGAAGGGGGCGAGGAGCAGGGATCGTGACAAGTATTATGTTCTATGTATGGTTTTGAAAAGTGTGTTTTTGCATTTGCATTTTGCAAATGGCTTGTTTCAGGTAATATAATTATATTTTCCCAGATATAAACATATATGATAAATATATGTGTATTCCATAAATGTTAATATATGATTTATGTAGGTATCCAAATACATTAATATTTGTAATCTTATTTATGCAGCATCAACATGTGTCACAGTGGTTGGGGAATAATAAAGGCTAGATTCAGAATTCAAGAAATTAGTGTCATGTTAAAGAAAAAAAGTTACATTTTGAGAAAAAAGTCATAATATTACGTGAATAAACTAGTAATTTTAAGAATAAATTCATAATATTATGAGAATCAAACTCATAGTTCGAGAAAAAAGTAAATTTTATGACAAGTTTTTCCAAGCATGTATTTTAATGCCCGATTTGTATTTATAAGCATGTTAAGTTGTGTTCTCATCAGTAATATTAGTTAGTAAATTTAAGTTGTGTTTTGCCATTATATTCCTTATATGCTCTCAAAATTATTGTTTACAGTTCATCATTTATTCTGGTGAGCACTTCTATGTAAGATATACATTCCGTATTATGTGACGTAATTTTCTGTATAGCTGCACTTTGTGGCGGAAAGTGGGAGTGGGCATGTACTATACCATGGTGACTGATGTGTTTGTCAGTACTCGATCCGTACCACCTACCTGATCCGTTCCGCGGTACAGGCATTTTAACAGGTATTTTATCATGTGTTATACCCTGCCAGATCCAATCTAACTATGTGTAGTCAAACTAACTACTTCTTCTGAGACAGAGGAAGAACTATGGACATCAGACCATGCATCAGACCCCTAGCCTGTTCAAACATTGTACTACCCTTTTGTATATTCTGCATGAACTATTATTGTTATGCGTTACGCATTGAGAAGAGCCAGATGAGGTGGCTTGGGCATCTAATTAGGATGCCTCCTGGACACCTCCCTGGTGAGGTGTTCAGGGCACATCCCACCGGTAGGACACCCCGGGGAAGACTCACACGGCACGCTGGAGAGACTATGTCTCTCAGCTGGCCTGGGAATGCCTCGGGATCCCCTGGGAAGAGCTGGACAAAGTGGCCAGGGAGAGGGAAGTCTGGGCTTCCCTGCTTAGGCTGCTGTCCCCACGACCTGACTCCGGATAAGCTGAAGAAAATGGATGGATGGATGGATATTATTGTTATGCCTCTTTGATGTAAATAAAGTTTTCTGTTTTTTTTTTTTTTTTTAAAGAACTTGTCAGTTGCTGAGACACAGAGACAGCAAAAGAAGAAGACTGTTATGTGTTGTATGTATCATAAGATTTGTTCATGTGTTTAATATATAAACATAGTACAATTTATGACTGATTTGAAGCTGGTTCAGTTATTTCAAATACATAATACAGAGAAAGCTACCTGTCTAATGCAGGCAATTCATTGTGTTCTCTAAAATGTCTGTATTGAACAGGCTAAAAAATTAATCAAAATAAGCCAAACTGCTGTGAGAACATACATTTTGATAATATCAGAAATGGATTCAGCATCCTTAATAACCTCCAAAACCACCAATAAAATGTCAAAATTGGCCAAGCCATTAATATAATAATAATAATAATACCTAGAACATGCATAAATTTATTGCTGAAAATGCAGAGATGTGTTACAAATTGACGGAAATATCTGAAAAACTGGCAGAAATGAAAGCTGAACTGCTTTAAAGTGAAGAAGCTACAAGTTGAACTGCAAGAATGTCATAGGAAGAAGTTTATGTCAACTGAAAAGTTTTAAATTATCAATGTTTAATATTTTAGGCATAAAATGTAGAAAATAAAATGAAAGGCATAAATATCCTTGGAGAGCATTACATTTTGACACTAAAATGGTTTCTGTATTTTAAAGTAGGCAGAGGTAGCAGTTGACCAGAAAGTACAGGAGAAGTAGTACTAATAGTATAAGTAGCATAAGCGTTAGCTGTAGTAGTAGTAGTAGTAGTTGTAGTTCTGGAAGTAAAGAAGGTGGCAGTACTTCTATCACTACAAGGAGCATTACATGAGGCAGACAGAGAAACATACAAAGGCACCTTAGAGGCCACAAGGGCCACTAAGGGCCCCGTCCACCTGAGGGGTCACAAAGGCCAATCAATGGCTTATTTGTAGCCCCTCCTAAGGAGGTCCCCCACGTGGACCATTAGTTACTAACTGGCAATTTTCATTGTCCACAAAGGCCAATTAAGGGCCCCATCCACCTGAGGGGCCACAAGGGCCAATCAGTGGCCCACTTGTGGTCACTCCTCTGGAGGGACAGATAGACAGAGAGAGAGAAACAGACAGAGAGAAAAACAGACAGGCAGAAAGACAGAGAAAGAGAGAGAGACAGACACAGAGAATAAGAAAGACAGAGAGACACAGAAAAATGGACATAGAGATGAAGAGAGAGAGAAAGGGCCAATTAAGGGCCCCCTTCACCTGAAGGGCCACATGATTTAGCCCTTGTGGACAATGAAATTTGCCAGTTAGAAATTAATGGTCCACTTGGGGGACCTCCGTGGGAGGGGCCACAAATAAGCCATTGACTGGCCTTTGTGGCCCCTCAGGTGGACGGGGCCCTTAGTGGCCCTTGTGGCCTCTTAGGTGTCATTGTCTGTTTCTCTGTCTGCCTCATGTACGCTCATGCTACTAATACTACTAGAACTATTTCTCCTGTACTTTCTGGTAAACTGCTACCTCTGCCTACTTTAAGCTACAGAAACCATTTAATGTCAAAATGTAATGCTCTTCAAGGGCAATAATGCCTCTCATATTATTTTCTGCATTTTATGCCTAAAATATTAAACATTAAGCTATTAGCATCCACACCCATGTTTTGCAGGAAATGCTTTTTGTACTTCTTATTTCACCTTCCGTACATTTTTTGGACCACTACTCCTTCTGCATACTTCGTGCAATTTAAACTATCAGAACGTTCATCTTGTTCAGGACATTATTGGAATGACTTTTCTCATTTCTAGTCTTATTAAGCTTTTATTAAGCTTTTTATAAAACTTCTTTTTCCCATTTAAATGAATGGGAAAATTTTTCGAATTCTCTTCAACCCACTCCAATTTCAAAGTCTACTGCTTCCGTATACTTTCAGCTAGAGACTCCATTCAACTGTTTAACGTGTCACAAGGCCTTTTGTATCTACAGTTTTTGAGTTTTGGTCATTTAAGTTTTAATTCTCTTTTCAGACGATTTCTGCGTTTATAATGGAGTCAAATGCAGACGGAATGTTGAAATGGAATCTGTGTTAAGTGTTAAGTCTTCATACACAATTTGTACATCACAACGTAGGTATTTTTGTCTTCTTTCACCTCATATGCTCATTTAAGCCATAGGCGTAATATTTGTATGCCCTTTTCTGCCTCAGAGCAACAAGAGATCCCCTCCAGCTCCCATTTGCTGCAATGTTAATTTCTCTAATCAAGTTTGAGCAAAAGCCAGATGAAGGGACTTTTTGAAACTGGATTATCTCAGTCATTTTTCACTTTTTCATCTGCACATTTGACACATCAATCTCTTCAGCAACGTCTTGTGGTGCTCATTGTCCACTCGTTTTGACAGCATAACTTAAAGTTATGTCTGTAGGGTGTCTTTTTTAAGCATTCCTTTTCTGTCTTTTATCGGTTGTGACCATGACTTGTCAGTGTCAGACACACAGGTGCTTCTAATTAGCAGGTCAAACTGTCTCTGTCTTTCTACCTTGTTCTCTATCTTCATCTCTTTATCTGTCTTTTTGTGTCTCTCTGTCCCTCTGTCTTTTTTACTCTCTGTGTCTGTCTCTCTCTCTGTCTTTCTGCCTGTCTCTGTCTTCCTCTCTCTATATGTCTTTTTGTTAGTCTCTGTCTTTCTTTTTGTCTGTCTCTCTACCTCTCTCTCTCCTCATCTCTTTTTCTGTCTTTCTGTCTCTTTCTTTTACTATTACCACACTAGTATTGCTACTGTAAATACATCTTCTTCCACTACTAATATTACTGCTTCTTATACTATTACTACCCCTTGTAGTAACAGCCATGCGCACTGCTATTTCCTTTACTTCCATGACTACAACTACTGCTGCTATTAATACTACTAGCAATGCTTCTCCTGTACTTTGTTGCTAAACTGCTACTTCTGCATACTTTGAGCTACAGAAACCATCCAAATGTCAAAATGTTGTGCTCTTCAAGGACAGTTATGCTTCTCATTTTATTTTCTACATTTCATGCCTGAAATTATATATATATATTATATATATATATATATATATATATATATATATATATATATATATATATATATATATATATATAATTATAAAATAATAAACTTTTCAGTTGACATCAACTTCTTCCTATGACATTCTTGCAGTATAACTTGTAGCTTCTTCACTTTAAAGCAGTTCAGCTTTCATTTCTGCCAGTTTTTTTCAGAAATTTCCTTCTGCATTTTCAGCAATAATTTTATGCATTTTCAAACATGCTCTTAAACTGATTTCAGCTATTAGCATCCACATGCATGTTCCGCAGGAAATGCATTTTCTAGTTCTTACTCTTAATCTTCCACCAAAACTTTGCACCGCTACTTGCTATGTCTTTTCTAAGACTTTCGACAAACGGTTGTCCCGAAAATCCCCAAAAACTGCCGAAAATTTTTCCGTTGAAATGAATGGAGAGCCCTAAGAAATCGACGTAAAAAGAGCTCAAGTTCATGACTCTTTGAGGCTACAGAATGTCACCACACTTTCACGTAGAGAAATGATTCAATAGTTAAATGGTTCACTAGGTCGTGGCGTGTGTTCACATCTGTGGAAATTTTTATAACTTTTAAGTTTTTTCCGAAATTGCAGTAAACATATTGTGAGGTTTTTCAGACGTTTTCAGATTTTACAATGGTTTCTTATGGGCGGAAATCTCATCAGGGATCAAAGCCACTCTGTCGGTAGAGTGTGGAGGAGCTGAAAAATAACCTAAAAATTGTCCGAACAAACTGCCACTACTCCCACAGCGAGCAGAAAAAGGAACACAATTTGTTCACACAACGGAAGGAAAACTTGAAGTGATCGGATTGAATTGGGTTTGAAAGCTGACAACCCAACACAGCTGGCTCATGAGACCTCAAAAGGAAGGGAGAGCCAAAAAATTCCCCATTTACTCCATACAAATTGAGATAAGAAATTTCTGGAAACTGGCTGCCGCAAACTTTTCTTTACACAATGATTTGGGATATGTAGCAGATATTTTTCCAGACAAAAATGATATGGCTGCAGTCGTTACGACCTCCTCTTTCTCCCCGATGTAATATTTTGACTATTTGGTGAAAGGTACGGCTGTAAAATGGAACAGTTTGAGTGGGCCCTCCCAAGGAGGGGCCACAAATGATTGGCCCTTGTGGCCCCTCAGGTGGAGCGGACCATTGATGGCCCCTGTGGCCCGTCAGGTGGAGGGAGCCCTTAATTGGCCCTTGTGGTGATTTAGAGATGCCAATAAGTAATTAATGGCCATTAATTGGCCTTTGTGGCCCTGTGTGCAAGTATGGCCATCACCTCCACCTCAGCGGCAGGCACCCTCCAAAATTTTCTGCCGAAATGTACTAGTATACTAGTTATTATTATTATTATTATAGGGGCTACCAGCATTTATTCTAATGCAGGAGGCACAACCAATAACACAGAGCGATAGGTACAGTAGGATTAGGCCAATCACAGTGCAGTTTAAATGGATACAAATCGGCAGTAAGTCTTCCAATTTCGATTGGACAACAAGACCAAAACAAACCTCTGACCTCTCCAAAGGAACTATGGGAAACCAATATGGCAGCATATTAGCATCGATGCTAATATACTTTTATCACTGAAATATGATTAAAAATATGGATTGACTACCCCCAATATCTGATCTATCATCACAGATTTATTGAACAACGTCTCGTAAATACACACAATTTCCAGGGCTGAATAGAGAGGCTTCTCAAAGAGCTACGGTGCATCGGAGAGATCCCCGTGAAAGGCACAGCCAAGAGCTTTATACTGCTGAAAAAAGTAAGACGATCCGACCTACAGTCGCAGAGTCAGTACACTTTACATAAAGTGGAACACATTTTAGTCACTGGTGACAACGCCAGGCTCAGAGGGTTAATACAACTATACTTTGATCTACGTGACATTTACATGCTTTGTTCTACACATGATGTAGACCAAGGTGACATTTATTTTGTGTGTTTCGTGTGCCACCTAGTGGCCACAGTAAATAATCCCACATGAAATATCTTACTGAAGGATCGAATCTCTCTGCCTGCTTGTTCTGATTTTCACTGAAATGAAAGATCATGGGATATAAAAAGTTATCAATTTCTAAGTCTTCGTCATACCATGTGGGTGTCGCGAGGTTTTCAACTTCGATGTTTCGCCATGAAACAGGGAGTTGTAGTAACTCAGTCAGACATCGTCCAATCTGCCCCAACTTCTCATGCTTGATGATAGTCCCGGCCTGATCACATCTGCATGGTTCATTTGACTTATCGGCCTACTGCTACCTACTGGAAACAGGAAGTCACATGATTTATATATTCAGGTGCATTCCCTTACAGGTTGACTGCATTCAGCTCAAACTTGGTAACCAAAGCTGCTTTAAGACCTCCATGATGCCTTCTTGTGAAGATCATATGTTTTTAATGAACGCTGTTGCTGTGGCAGTGCAGTAATCGCCACCAAACAGGAAGCTACTGTAACTTAAGTTTGCATTAACCGATTTTCACGGATGTAATCAGGTTGCAGCCCTGAACACATCAACATGTCAATTAAGTATGATACTCCCAGCGCCACCAACTGGCAAAAGAAAGTAAGCCTCTTAATGTGACAGGTTGTTGTGTGACAGAACAGAGTAATTCATCTCAGAATAATTCATCTCTTGGTGAAATTTTGGATTTAAACGAGGTTCATTTTATTCTTCTTTATTACAGTTAACACCTCCTGTTCATTAGTCACCTCTTAGTCACCGTAAGTCACCTGAAATATTAGTTATCTTTAAGATATACAGCTAACAAAACACATAGACGAACACAGATAAGAGAGTGGTTTGATTGCTCTGTGATCTGTTGGTAATGCCTCGGGGCTGCGGTAGAGGGAATCTCTACTTCTTCATTCAGTACAGAAGAGTGAGCACAAGGGCTGCATCGTGTGGTTTTCCTCATTTCTCTCTTACTATTATCCCCCTTATTTAAGGTAATTACCGTACACAAAGCACTGTAAACTTGAGAACATACGTTATCAACGCTTTTATATGTGTTATTGTGATGCTGTCTGTAAGAAAAGTTATGTTTTATAGAGTTACTGTTAACAAGGAGTTTCCCGCTAATTTTCGTCACATGTAAGCTAGCTCCTGGAGACCGCATGGCGGCGCGGCCGTATTAGACTGTCGACTTCAACAACTTCACCATTTAAGCTACTTACTGTTATGTGTTTACTTGCTCTGCTGTAATGTAATAGAGTTTATAAGATTTGATATAACATTTGATAAGTTAGTGGGCTAAAAACACATTTCATAAGTCACTTAAGACACATTATAAGTTAAAGGTGATTTAAATAATTAAGAATAAGTTAAAAACATTTCATGGTACATTGGCTATATAATAATTTAGTTAAAAAAGACATTTTGAATAATTTAAAGAATGTTAAAAATGTGTTAAAGGGATGTGTTTGCAAGAATATGCCGTCCTGATATTGAGTGTGTTGAATGTGATTGCCTTAAGATAAATGAGTTTTGTTTTAATAATATGAAACAACAATTCAATACAGAAGAGTGAGCGCAAGGGCTCCATCTTGTGGTTTTCCTCATTTCTCTCTTACTATTATCCCCCTTACTTAAGGGCACAACATTAACACAACTCTACTTTGATTTACATGGCATTTACATAGTTCGGTCTATAAATGATGTAGACCAGGCATGTCAAACCGGTCCACAGGGGGGCCGGTGTGGCTGCAGGTTTTGTTTCCAACCAAGTAGCAGCACACCAGACTTGACTCATTTAATCAACTGATCTCCGTCTTCAGACAGTTGATTGGTCAAACTGTGTGCTTCTTGGTTGGTTGGCACAAAAACCTGCAGCCACACCAGCCCCCCTGTGGACCAGTTTGACATGCCTGATGTAGACCAAGATGATGTACATTTTGTGTGGTCTCCAGCACCACCTAGTGGCCACAGGAACTATTACCCATATTAAATATTTAACTAAAGGATCAAACCTCTCTACCTTCTTTTTCCGATTCTCACAGAAATGACAGATCATGGACATCAAGAGTTTTTGTCACACAATGTGGGCATGGCTTGGTTTTCAACTTTGATGTTTCGCCATAAAACAGTTGTTGTAACTCAGCCAGACATTGTCCAATCTGCCCCAAACTGAACCTGACCTGACCGATCCCGACCTGAACACATCTACATGATTTGTATTTTTTGGTGCATCCCCTTACAGGTTGACCACGTTCAACTCAAACTTGGTAACAAAACCTGCTTTACAACCTGTACCTCTATGTTTAACATAGAGGTACGAAAACTGGGAGGTATCTATGACATCCCAAGATGAACAAAAAACCTCTTGGAGCCATACCCTAAACCCAACAGGAAGTCGGCCATTTTTAATTGAAATGTCATTTTTTTATTTCTGGTGTTGGAATTTAACCAATTTGTCCTACAGATTTTAACAGATTGACTTTAAACTGAGTAAATCCCACCTTCAGATGTGGAGAGTTTTTTGTTTTTGTCGAAAGGTTTTCCGGGTTAAAGAAGCTGTACATGATCCAATCTGCCCCAAACTTTACATGCTTGATGAGGGTCCCGCACTGAGATTTATATCTATTTGACATTTTTAAGTGACAGAAAGAAAAGGACAGAAATGGCAAGAAAAAAGAAAAGGCAACGTTTAAAACTAAGAGGTTACAGCTCCTAGTAGGTTCACTTCAATGATCTCAACATTGTGTCAAAAATCCTGAAGAAGTTGATGATGCTTTAAAATGAAAATTGTGAGTTTTCGTTGAATGGCATTCCCATGACACCATGGCAAATTTTGGTGTTGTGACAAAAATTGGCATGACTTGACCACGGGTGGCCAGATTTTTACAAAATTTGATGAGAGTCCAGACCTGAAGACATTTGCAGTACAATTTTGAATCAGTTATAGTGCCACCTAGTGGTAACAGGAAGTTTTTTACACTTTGATTTTTCCCCTGTATACTTTGAGCTATAGAAGCAACCTCAAATTCACTCTGAATACCACAAAGACCTTCATGGTACATATAAATTAAGATTTTGAGTTTTCATCAAATGCTGTTGTCGTGGTGACGCATTATTCACCATAAAAGTTTTTGGCAGGCAAGGCATGCACCAAAACTCACCAAATGTGGCAAGACAAATCAAAAGTCCTTAATTGTGATATGATTTTTTTGGCATTGATTTGCCAAAATGTGCTCTATTGCGCCCCCTACAAAATTCAACAAAGCAGCCCCCGCGGACCCTTTAACCTAGAGCTACAAAACTTGGGAGGCATGTGTAACACTCCAAGACCTACAAAAGAGCCTCTTGGAGCCATGCCCTTAACCCAATAGGAAGTCCGCTATTTGAAATTTTATTTTCATATTTTTGGTAATTTTAGCTTTTGTATCTTAACCCACTTCTCCTACAGATTTAATCTGATTGACATTTGGACACCAGTATTTCCTAAAGTTGGTGATGTTAAATTGTGAGCCGTTTTAGATTTCATCAAATGTTGTTGCCATGCTGACGCATTCTTCGCCGTAACAAAGGAAGTTGTGTTTGAGGTGCTAATAATGCTTAAAATCTCACAAAACATGGAATACACATCAAAAATTCCTAAAATGTGATGTTTGATATGATCTTTTATTGCTTTGATGTGCCAAGTAGGGTCTGTAGTGCCCCCTCGAAAATTTCCACAAAACAGGACCGTTTAACCTAGAGCTTCGAAACTTTGGAATAAACCCAACAGGAAACAAACAATTTTAATCGTTTTTAAAATTTTGGGCAAACTTTTCCCATTTCTAGTACAGCCCAACCGATTTTCTAATTTACCGATATGAGCCTTTTACAGACGTAATGGAGCATATTGAAATCACGGTAAAAAATTGAGGGCCGGGTCCCAAAAAAACACCCGCCGAGCACCAAATGTGATAAAATCTCTGGAGGTTATTAATCACACTGACAGGTAAATATTTCTGCCAAAATAGTCACGTATTAAACTCTTCAGAGAATCTTTGTTGCATTTAAATGGACGCATGGCATTGCTGCTCTGTGCCGCTGTTCCTGTACCTGTCTCTCTGTCACCTGTGCGGTGCGCGGAGCTGTCTCAAGTGCTACTTGTTCTGTGGCTCTGTTGACAGCATGAGACAAAAGCTGATCACTAAACTATCACCACCCACTGGTCTGCTGGGAGCTAATGCTTTGTGCATACTGATGAAGGTTATGAGATATTAAGACAGAGGCCCCGTAGTTTGAACCAGCACAGCAAACTCTTTTTGGCTCTCACAATGACAGCGTCAGTGCAGTAGCTGCACTTCTTCCGTTCCTGCCTCTAACAATAAAAGCCTTAGACAGATGCAAGCCTCCTATTTTTGCCGGACGCTGGATCACTCCACATAAATTTGGCCGAATTGAACACAGAGCAGACAGGAAATCAGACAGTGATACAACATTAAAACATCGGGTTAATTTTCAGAATAAAACACTCTGTGTTTCCGTAATAAAACGTCAAAACGTCAAATCAAGGCCTGGAGTCAGGTTTTGGGAGGTCATTACTGGCAACGTGGAAGAGAAGTCAATTATGGAGGTTGAAAACCATAAAATTATTTATGACACCACACATCCTTTTATTAGGACAACCATAGAAAGGAAATGGCAAGGAGCAATTTATTGGGAATTATGGGAGTGAATTGGCATCACGATAATTAATCAGCGAACTGAACGGAGTTATTACTTTTTCTTCTGTGCTGATGTAATGCGCATGATTCTGTAATTACTGCAAGAACTCCTCGGTCTCGCCACTCCAGCTGATCCAGCAGTTTTGCGCCATGCCGGACTCAAAACGCAATTTGTGGGGATTGATGGAGCAAAACAGCAGCGGAGCCATAATGCAACGCACATGCAACAGGTGGAAATATGGGGTTACAGCTCACAAGCAGCCCCAAGCCCCCAGGAAGTGCGCCACCCTCTGAAGCAAAATTTACATAGTGGCTGATAGTGGAACTACAGCGTCACATGATGCACACTGGCCCAGAAAGACTTTTCCCATTTGTTAACATTGGGAAAGAGACCTCCTTAAATCACTGGATCATTTTTTTTTCAAGACATGTTCTATAGAATTTAAATATATTAATATAAAATATATATAATATATTAAAAATATATATATAATAATAAAGTCCTAAAGAGTCCTATTTCCCAAATCAAGATTTGGAATTTGGTATTTATTTTATGTCTAGACATAAAATGAACGCGCACAGGACCCATGGGACTCTACCGCGTGAGCGCGCGTGTAACTCTCGGAGTCCCTGACACAACACAGGCTTCGTGCTAGCCGTAGTAATGGATATTTTTTAATTATAATTCATCATTTTTACCATCTTACAACACATCCATACGCTGTTGGCTGTAAAGCCTGTCATATGGACGTCTTAACGTGTCTGTATCAGAGACAGTATATACAGTCTGTTTGTATTCAAACTACCGGTCATCAGTGAGGAGCGCGGAGCAATAGTGACAGTTACTAAAAGGTACTGAACATAGTATCGTAGTATGTACTTAAAGTTGAGCTGTGTATTAATACACGGCAATATTACAAGGCACCACCTTTTAGTATATTTTTGTGGGCACAACATTTGATTCTGTTAAATAAATTTCTCCGCTTGTGATTACGATATGATTCACTGATAAGTTGCATGTATGTGTGTGTGTGTGTGTGAGCGATAAATACACCATTATCTGATTATTACGTAAATATATTAAAACCGACAGCACTGCTGTCATTATACCACTGGCTAGCTGCTGTTGCTAATAAGCTAAGCTTCTACGAGAGGAATGCTCATGACAGAGCGCTGTTCGCCTCGAGCACTCAATTCGGGTAACTTGTGTGAGCGAGCCAGTGAGTTGGAGACAATGCTCGGGTACACTCGGCCACAATCTGCCACGTTCAGCTGGCGTTAATCACTTCTACGCATGCTCTATGGGCCAGTAGATCTGGGTATTATACACTTTTCTTCTTTCACGAGCCAATGAGCAGCTCTCATAGGAATAATTGAGGCCCCACCCCCACGGCTGTATCCAGACTTCCTCATAATACATCCATGAGCAGCCCAGGCATCATCATACAGGCTGGCTCCTCCCCTTTTTGACACTTCTTACAGCTGCAGCTCTGGCTGTCCCTAACACATACACACACACACACACACACACACATGTCCTAAAGCAACTTGACCCGTATCTAGCTCCAGCACTACATGTAGAAAACACTACTTCACTGCTGTGTATGGTATTCCCTTTTCTCAGGGGACACAACCGCATCAATCAGGGTCCTGCTAGTAGCCCCAACGAGCGTGTAGGTGTGAGGGCCCGTTCAACGTTATTTGCAGCTTTAATTTTTTTTTTTCTTATTTTATTTTGTTATTCATTCATTGCATTCACCACCTGGGGCTCGCAATTACAGAGCCTGGGTCTGTTGAACTGCACTACGCTAATCCCGTTGCCTCTCGGGAGCGCTCCTGCTCCCTTGTTTCCTAGTTTCCCTGGATCCTGGCCGTAACCTTGACTGTGCCTGACCGTGGTGATTGCTGTGCTGATGCTGCGACCCTGCCTTTGGTTGTGCTCGTGCTGTGGCTGTACTGATTCTGTGCCCCCCGCTCGCCCTGATCGTGGTCTGGTCCTGGTTGCGCCGATGCCGTGATCTTGCCTTTTGGACAACTCCCTTTCACATATGCATGAGACTGTTATCATCTCTATCAACATCATCATAGAGAGCAATTACTAATTTCACACCTACCATTATTGTAATATGACATGCATCTGTTTCTATTGTTCTGTGCCCCCCCCCCCCCCCCCCCCCCCCCCCCCCCCACTCTCCCCCTCTCCCCCCCCCTCTTTTTCTCTTTCCTTTTTTGCCATGATTGTATTTCACTTGCTATTTACGACATCTATTGCTCGTCTGTCCGTCCTGGAAGAGGGATCCCTCACTATCCTCTACCGCTCTTCCTGAGGTTTCTTCCTCTCTTTTTTTTTTCCCGTTACAGGGGTTCTTTTTGGGGAGTTTTTCCTTGGGTGATGTGAGGGTCTAAGGGCAGAGGGATGTCGTACACTGTTAAGCCCTCTGAGGCAAACCTTGTTTTGTGATAATGGGCTATATAAATAAAAACTGACTTGAAACTGACATTCAGTGTGTCTTTCTTCTGTTACAAACAGTCCTTGTTGTTTCTGACCTAATATTCTATATAATATTCAACAGTAGTATGAACAGTAAACGTGTTTTGTTTTGTTTTTTAGAATTTTTCTCTTTTGTTATTCATTCAATTGTTATTTTTAAAATAAGAAATGAAAGATTGGCCTCAAAAGACACAGATTCTGATATGCAGTGATTAAAATCATCTACAAATACATATAAAAGTCTTTGTCACAAATAATATTGTTATTTTATCTTTTTTCTCAATATTCCCCATTTTTTCCCTCAAAAGTCCCCGCAGCCCCCTGGTGGCCCCTCCCGGGGGTCATGTAATAGAGAGCAGTCTAAACCTGTTCTGCATGAAAATCCCCCCCCCCCCCCCCCCCCCACCCAAAAAAAAAGATTTTGCGCTATGTAAATAAATTGACTTGACTGAAAGATATACAAAAAAAAACCAAAAAACTGTAAGGACGGGAGAACTGAACTTATTTGCGTTGAATTGGAAAATTGAATTTTTAATTAAAAGACACTATGAATAACAAGGTTGTAGCAAATAGTGCCTAGGAAGGCTAAAATTATATATCTCCAGTATGAAAGGTTGTGAACTAAAAGTGAGCTGGTCTGACCTAAGAAAATCCTGGGCTGAAAGTAAGTCCCACTCTGGCCCTCTTACTGACTAGCGGGAATACACTGTCAATTTACAGCTGATTGGCTTTCATGAACATACACACTTGCCTACGATCAACTCACAGTTTCTTTCAGTGGTCATGAATCCATGTAGGTTTGTAGTACAAAAGTGTTTCACGTGGAAATCTGTTAAGAGATTTACTAACATATCATGGATGAGACCCATTGTATTTAGCAGAATATGCATGGTATTAGTAAGGAAATCTAATGGAAATAACTAATTTGTAATATGTATCATTTGATTTATTTTAGTCTTTGAATTCTGATAGGATGGTATTTTGTGGTGGAATTAAGGAGCAGAAACACCGGTTGAAGCTTAAATCAGGAAACGTTTATTATGAGCACTTGGGCCGACACAGGAACAAAGGAAACATGCAAGTGGCTGTTCGACAACGAACAGAGAACAGGCAGTGGTATTTATGCAGTCATGACGTAGATGGTTGGGATCAAATTATAACATGTCAGGAACTAAGGTTCTTCTGAGTAGTGAGAAATGTGTTTGTGTTACTAAATTTGCTGGCACTGGTCCATCTCAGGTATCGATGGTCAACTTACAGTCACTAAGGCTTCACTATACATGGGTAGCTTTTTACTTGGGTAGACAACGAGTCTTGAACTAACTATGGAGGATACATAATCCTAAAAATACATACTAACAAATTCATTTGTTTTCTATAAAAAATGACTTGACTTAAGATTGTAGATAATGAGTTTAAATACCTTTAAATATATTAGAATTAAAATTTGTGAAATGCTATTTTCAAAAATTGATAATAATTGTACAATGCTGTGATTTTTATATAGCCTACTTTGGCTTCTATAATACATTTTTGGACTGATGAGTAACCCGTTGAAACCACTGAAGGACAGAAAGTGATTGTTTTTATCTGTTTTTAAAAAATAAATCAATTTAGTCTGTTGTGATTCATGGGTGCATCACACACTGGCTTCAACCCCTGAATATTATAATTATTATTATTACTATTATTATTATTATTATTATTATTATTATTATTATTACCATGGAATTCCAGTAATGGCTGTCCTCTTATTTCAGTTGAAAGCCCACCATCATCTGGCTGCTGTAAACAATATGAACACATAAACAGTCCATCCAGATTTTAAAACTGACAACTATCAGCACACATAAATGAGTTATTATTGGTGTCCAAATATAATTTAATGTTTGACTACTTTTTTTTCTTTTTACATAAAAATGTTATCAGACAGAATGTATTCAAAATAATGTCATGCTATGTCTCTTTCAGTTTAGGAAACCTACTTACTTTTAGATAACTTGTTTTGATAGTTTTTAGTTATTAATTGTATTTCTACTCCCATCAGGTCTTATTCTTTATGGCTTTCTTTGCTGTGGATTTCCTCAATACTTGGTACACCCTCATAATAGTGTGCTCTGATAAACCTTAAATAAAATTATGTTTGAATAAAGTCTGAATCTAATATGTTTGAAAACGTCAGGAAAGAGGGGCAAGAAAAAAAATCTTATCATAGGTCTTGGAAAAGATACGGAGAAAAATTTTTAATTTTCAAATATTTTCCATGAAACCTTTAAAGAAGAAAGTAGGGTTAGATGATGGGACAACAAAGTGTGACTTTGACATGCAGGGCCACTGACCATCTTGAGACTTTATTTCAAACATTACAGCTTGACTGTCTTACAGTAATAAACACATTTTAATTGTCTATCGGTGTTATTTTCAGTCACTTGCAACACTGCATATCGCTTGCTTTGCTGACCATATAAGTATATTTTGATAAAATATTTAAATTATATATTATTTTTTACCCTAAGACCGCTTAATTACATCTACACATGTAAAAATCTTTTCATAATATTATTCATTAAATAATACAATTACAAGAATTACAAAAACTAAATGCAGAAGACAAAGTATTTGTAGCAGTAACACCTGCATCCTCCTTTGACAGGACATAAGATTATCTCTGCAAATACACAGCGAGGAGCCTCCCAGGGTTGTGGTCATGTATATAAAGATCCCATCTGTTGTTCATGGTGCATAATGAAGGTAAAGCTTTCTGGAGAGAAGGAAATAAGCTTTTTTCTTTTTTAAAGAGAAACATAAGAAAAGGGGGAAAAATGTAGCCTTTAAACCTATAACAGCTGCTTTTTAGGCCACCTAGGGGTATCAGAGACAATCTGACACTGACAAATCATCAATCATCAATTTTTAATAGGGCAAACACTTACATATTTTGACAGAGAAACCTTATCATTCATTTAAGAGTTGTGTTTATGTTCACCTGTTGGATGCAAATCCAATATTCTCTCTCCATATCAGAATATGGTCATCAGCTTGTCTGTTTGCCAGTGATAGGGTTGTTTGTCCTTCACTGAAAATAGCTGTGACTGGAAAGAACACTATGAGAGTGTCCAGAGTGAACCAAAATAGTTAAGTTGCAGCTGGATAGGTAAACAACAAGGTGAAAGTCACTACAAAGCTCTGTCAAGCCAAGAGGAGCTGCAGATTCAGCTGATAGGGTCTCTGTAGGGTTCATCACTACCGGAAATACTAATGACAGCACGAACTGTCACATTGTTTTCACAATCAGCTGATACAGTGTGATGATAAAAATGTCAGACATACTTGCTTTTAGCCTTAAATCAGAGGAAAGGGGATAAAAGCTATCTCTTGATCCATGTAGTAGCAATGAGGCAGTGATGTGCATATAGACATGCGAAAATATTAAACATCTTCAAAGAGATATGGTTAACCCCTAATATCCCGGATCAGGCTGTTGTACTGGATGGGTGGACCTTGTTGGGAGCCATGAGGACACAAGACTCTGATGCAAATTCAAAAAATGCACTGCATCAGCACCAACATGACAAAGCAACTGGACTGAATTTTCACGGTAGCTGCCAATTTTAATCAACTCATCCTTCAAAGATGTAACAGGATCAAGGACAAATGTAATTTGTTTTTTAAACTTTGTTTAAAAATGACTCATAAATTTTCCTTCTTCTACCTTCTTCCTATCTTGATGGGAGTGATCTCTTTAAGGATGGGGGCTCTCTAAATAGTGTGATGAGTATGAAAATTTTGTGAATTGCTGTCACCAGAGCTCAACCCAGTTAAACTCCTGTGATGGAATTTGGACCGACATGTTAGAAAACAGTCTTCACCAACATCATCAAAATCACTTCTAAAGAATGGTATTCATCCCTCACTGCCAAGGCACATTGGAGGTGTTCAGGTTGTTCAGTATGAGGTGCTTAACACCTAATGAACTTGATGTTGGTTTTTCCCTGTAATTTATCCCCATCATTTCCCCCGGATTCTTTCATATTGTGACAAGATGAGTTGCATACTGTTACATGCATTGACAGACTGCGATTAAGCCATAATGATGTAGAAATCCAGAAACAGGCAATGGTTGTATTGTTGCTTAAGTGTAAAATGTTCAATAAGTTAATCTTGAACCAAAAACCTAAGAAACATAAACTCAGAACTTACACAGCCATTATTTTTAGTAGTTGCAACTTCTACCATAAGACCTGACAAAGACAAAACCTTATATTACATGCTATGAAAAAGTAGGATTTACAGAGCAACTTACAGAGTAATTGGATTGCTTTAGATTGTGTTTATTTCATCTTGTACAGGCTCTGCCCTTTACTGGACTAGTTGGGTAATACTACTGCTCCAATCACAAGCAAGCATTCACACGCTAAATTTGAATAAAAATGGCAGGCCAATGAAGGCATGCCTACATGAATACATGTGGAACCCACAATATATAGGAAGGTGGCTTGCCTGCCATCAGGCACCCTTTTCCTCCTCAGCAATGGCATATTGCACCCTGGACAGCTTCCTCCAAAGACGAAGTTGCCACTTCTAAAACCCTGTCAGTGCCTGTCATGTCCTGGCCTCATAGCTGGACCAGACCTTGATGACTGTTGCTTCAAGTGCATCTGTACAGACCATGCAGACAGCAGTGTTCAGTGGCCAACTCCCTGTGAGTTTTACTGATAATTTCCCAAGAATAAGCATCAGCAGACCTGATTGGCAGACCTGGGCATGTGAGTGGAGTGGAGCGGGAGCGAGGGGGGTGCAGGAGTGGAAGGATTTGGCTGGAGCACAGGTACCTTTTATAAAAAGCTGCAGCATCCCCGTATCTCTTGCTCCATCCTGCTCCAATTTCACTCCAGTACTGCTCACACCATGTGTCTGAAGCATGTCTGACCAAGGAAGCTGAGAAGTCATACATACAGGTGTTAATATTATTGTAAAAGTAACAGATGAAAATGATATGGTTCAGGAGAAAGAATGTGGCAACATTGTTTCAGTTGGTAAAAAAAATCACTCTGGAATTGCATTTACCAAAAGTACAAAAGTGTACTGAAAAACTGGAACGTGTAATGGTGTGTGATTCGGGTTGTGACTGATAGTGCCAGCAACCTGATAAAAGGATTTACCTTTCTCCCTGACATGGAATAAGAGGATAGTGAGGCGTCTGCAGGGGCTAGCAGCAGCAGCTCTGAACATGAGGAAGAGGAGGACGAGGGACCCCCTACGCTCTCTAGTCAAAGAAGCTAAAATTAAAATACAAGGCAGATGAATTTATTTTCTTTTTCTTGAGTGAGCACTAAGGGATTTGAGTCGGAGCGATAACTAGTGGAGTGGCCTGCATTGCCTCGGAGCAGGTAGAATGTACAGCTCCATGCGTGAAGAGCAGGAATTCTCATCTCTTCACTCCGCTTACATGCTCAGCTTCAGACGTGTTATGCCCTGCTGCATTGAGAGTGGGCCAGAACTTGAGACTGATGATGCAGAGACTCCTACTCTCACTGCCTGCACTCCGCTGCTGCTTCTGGTTATCTTGGCTTCATTTGCAGATGTCACTACAGCATCTCTTCTATGTCTCGTACATCAGTGTCCCAGATATCTCTGCGCTGGGGCTTCCCGCTGGTGAAAACCATTGCAGCAGGGCATGATTTTGGATCTCCACATCCTAAACTGATGATTTGCTGGCAAAACGTTCCATATGCTAAATGAACAGTTATTGGAACTGGTTCAGATGGGCAATTGATTGACCACCATTGGCTTACAAGATGTATACATTTATTTCAAGGTGCCTCCATAACAGGGATTTCTTATGTTTTATCTAATAGGGGATAGGTTACGAGAACAACAAAGTACTGTTTGGCTATTCCCTGGAAACTCGTAGCTTTAGCAAATGTGAGGATGTGGCGCTTCAGCCTCTGTGTGACCATGGCATGAGGGCCTTCTTTTTTTCAGTGACCTTATCATGTCCAAATCAATGGAACTTTCTGTGATAATTTTCCACCAAACCATGTTGGTGTTCCCAGTCAACTGGGAGGAGAGCAGCCCCCTGTCACACCAACGGGTGAAGTATCTGAGGGTTGTGCTCAATGCACGCAGCTTGCAGGTCAATCTCCAAGAGGGCTGGGGCCCCTTACCTCTCCACTGCAGTGGCCTAGATTATAAAGAATTAAAGAATTAGGTCATGATCAGTGTGGCTGGGTCTTTGTTATGTCCTGGCGGGGCTTGCTTTCATTAGGTTCCACCCACTGTCTTGACAGTAGAGGGCGGAGCCTTGGTGAAATACAACAAAGGTTACAATACTATAACCCTATCTATTACCACAGGCAGATCCCTGTAGGTTTTGTGGTGGGTTCCAAATGTAGTCAGGTAGGCACCTACATATTAATGGTGTCCATATGTTTTGCACTCCCTTGGTCAGGGGATGGAATTGGAGCATCAAACAATCTAAAGCATAACCAAAAATAAAACAACCCACTGTCACAAGCCATGTACTTAAAGCTCTAAAGCAAAGCATCTAAATAAACATTAGTACCTGCAGAAAATGTTGACATGCTCATTGTTTTAGACAATAAGTTCATATTGACAATAGTTATAAGCTCATTAGTGCCGGGGAAACATGCAGGGGATCAGATCTCCTCTGGAATACCTTGAAGATCTGAAAAAAAAAATCAAAATGTATCTTTCAGTTTCAATGAAACACTGTTTACATTAATAATATACATTTTCCATCAGTACAACAAACCGGTCCTGTTTTATAATGTGACACATCTATAGGATGTCTTTAATTTTATTGATATTTGATCAACTGTACTCAGAAAGGCAGCACAGCAAGTAAATTAGATTATGTTATACATAAAATACTATTTAGTTCAAAATAAAAGCTAAAAGCAACAGTGGTGGTGGGTATGATATGACCCTGTTGCGGGATCAATGAAATAAGTGCTATTGGTGCTACATTTACTCCATTACTACATCCGCTCTGCTGATGCTCCGCTCATTACATACCGGCGGGGGCTGGGACTGGGAAACACTGATGAAACAGATGAGAAGGTAGCAGGACAAGTTAAATATTGTAACAAGATTGGGTATTTTGTGGAAATGAAGAGGCAAAGATGAACTTTGGTGGTGGTGCACACCATTACATTTGGTATCACAATTAAATAGGGGGGAGATCTCCAGCCGTGAGACTGACCCAACTCATGGTGCAATAAAAGTGTCCCAATAATTGAACAGAAACACAGAGAGCACTAATGCAAAACAAAACATAACAGGCAGTACCTGGATGACCTTGAACAGGTTCAAACACACTCCCAAACACAATCTCAATGGAAATCCTAAGAAACCCCTGACATATCCCCAGCACGCTACACAGTCCCCACCTAGCTGGTTAACTGTCCCCAGCAACCCATGTGTCCCTGAGGTATTAGGGAAATCTATGCTGTCACTTGGCTCACTCAAGTAGCCGTTTGGCAGTTTTGGATGATGAGGTGCAGACCTGAGGCTGGTTCCCTGTCCCTGACTCACCCTCAGATGCAGCAAAAGATTGGTATGGTGCAAGCTGGTCACGATGGACCCAGTTTCTCTTTTCTCTTAAGGAGCCGCACCCCGTACAAAATGTCTGACAGTCTGTCAAGAACAGTGCATGGTCCCACCCAAGGGCTCATTGGTCTGGGGGAGAGACCCCTCTTCCCCTCAGGGCTGTAGACCCACACCTGTGTACCAGGGACAAAGTCCTGCCCTTTGCAGCGAGAGTCATGGGCCCAGTTCTGTCAGCACTGAGAGGGCCTGTCTTGTCAGTTCATGCACCTCTAGAGCCGTTCTCGAAGATGTTAAAAGCTCACCCTCCACCTCTGGTTCAGGAGGTGTCAAGTCAATTTCTGTCCTTAGACCCTCTCTCCTTAGACCCTCACATTAGACCCTGACTAAGGAAAAACTCCCCAAAGATCCCCTATACCACGGACATCCAACAGCAGAAGCGGGTCCGGACATAATAAAGGGTCTTGGTGACTCCAAAGTGACCTGCCTCCACCGAGCCGTGGGCAAGCTGGAGAACTTGTGAGGCACGAGGAGTTGGAAGATGTCACGGTTCCTCCCAGGGGTCTGGCAACGGCGATAGAGAAGACCGTCACAGCTTATGAGGGTGTACCACTGAGAGTTAGAGGGCCTTGGTCTCAGTGTCCAGTGCTGAGATTGCTGGCCATGCTGGTCACTGACCTGCCCTCACCCAATGGACATGGGGGAGGACAGGGTCTTCACTCTGGTCGTGTCAAAGTTGTTTTGGGTTGATGTTTTGAAGCTGTGATTGTAGGGGGTGGACAATGCCTGAGGCCCTCCATCACTGCCTCCTGGGAGGCTGTCGACATTACTGGCTGGGGTATCCCATAGAGCTGCCGCTATCAACATCGGCGCCTCCTGTTCTTCCATGCGATGGCAGTGCTGGCATTCGTCTTCCTCGCAAGGGTGTGGAGACAGTGCATCTGCATTGGTGTGAAGGCAGCCAACCTGGTGGCGAATCTCAAAGTTATAGTCTTGCAGCATCTCCAACCACTGGGCTAGCTGTCCCTTGGGTTCCTTGAAGTTGACGAGCCAGGTAAGGGATGCTTGGTCGGTGTGCAGGATGAACTTCTGCCTGTAGAGGCATGGTCAGAAGTGGTGTAGACCCAGGATGACAGCCATCAGCTCCCAATGGGTGACACAGTAGTTCTCTGGTCACCTGAGGCAGGGACTGAAGCAGGTGATGAACTATTCACTTTGTTTTCCTTCTTGGGGACAGCACTGAACCAAGGCCCACATTGCTTGCATTTAGTGTCCACAATTAAGGGTCACTGAAGAGCTGGATAGGCCAGCATGGGAGCCCCGCCAAGTACTGACCTTAGCTGCATGAAAGTGGGAAACCACTCCTTCACTGCTGCTATCTTTGCTGGGTTGGTGGACATCCCTGTGGAACTGACGACATGATCCAAGAAATATGTCTCCCGTCAGAAAAGATGACACTTCTTGGAGTGAAGGTGCAGGTTGGCCTGGCGGATGGCATGAAAAATGTTCCTCAGGTTGGCCAGTGCACTCTCAAGTCTGCAGCAGGGGTGAGGGGGTCATCACCCCTGTGTCGGTAGACAATGCAGGGGCTCTGTGGTATGTCAGCCAAGACCCTCTCCATAAGGCACTTGAAGGTGGGTATTGCAGAGGCCAAAGGGCATCACCTTAAACTGTCACAGCCCTTGGTCAATGGAGAAGGTGGTCTTTGGCCATGCCTCAGGTGCCAACACCATTTGCCAGTAGCCGCTGTGGAGGTCGAGGGAGCTGAACCAGTGAGATCCTGCAATATAGTTGAGGACATCATCAACCTGGGGCAGCGGGTACACCCTTAACCAGATGCTGTCCTTATCTCTTGACCAAAACCACTGGAGCAGCCCAAGGGGCTAGTGGAGGGCTTGATGATGCCTGCCTTGACCATCCCTTTGATCTTCTGCTCTGCCATGGCCTGCTTGGTGAATGGTGGACAACGGCGGTGGAGGCAGATGGGGTGCGCATCACCGGTGTCAATGTCATGCTGCTCCAAGTTTGTGTGTGTACAGACCACATCTCTGGTTGCAAATATGTCAGCAAACAAGTCCATGGGCTCTCATAACTGGTGTTTCTGATCAGCCTCCAGGCCCTCACATCTCCTGTGGTACAGGTCATCGATGGCTTACTTCGTCTTAGTGGATGGCGTTGGGGGTAGTTGTGCTGGCGTAGATGCAGCTGGTGGCTGAGAGCCCCCCAGCTGGTGGTGATGACGGTGTGGGGAACTCTCTTGCAGGTTGTGGTGTTGTGATCCATTAAGATCCATTATTTTTATTTTGGTTAGATTATTTGCTTAGATTATTCTTAGGGTTGCAAATTAGTCTAAGCTAGAAATGCTGTATGCAACATCAGTGATTTGTTTTTGAACTTGTTGCTATGTTCATTGCACTGTCCCTGAGAAATAAAGGAATACATTTTTAAAAAATAAATAAAATGGAGAGTAGCTTGCTGCAGACCAGAAGATCCAGCCCAGTGATGCAAGCGTCTTGTATGGTGGCTAGCTGTGGTCAACTGTGTGTTCAACAACAGTGACTTGGAGGAATGTTGGTGCACTCGCTGATAATTATGGTGAGATGGAGCATAGTGGGCCTCTATTCCCATTCCCAGCGGTGCCAGGTAAGGTCCTATAGTAGATTAACGACATGGTGGACCCAGTCCACCAGGGCTCTGCAATGGGTGCCATTAATGTTGCAGTCCACATACAGTCTATAAGCCCGGTCCAGGCAGTTGTAGTTGTGATGGGAAGAGGAGACTGTTGTGGATGGCAGTTTTTCCCCTTGTGAAATGGCTTGTGATGTGGCCTTGCTCTCCGCACAGGTAGCATCCCTCCATGGACTGCCCACCTCTCCTGGCTGGTGTGCTGGTTGCCTGGCAGGTTGCTTCATCATTGTCGCTTAAGTCTGCTTGGCACATTTGTTGCCTCATGCTGAAAGGGCAACCTCTTATGCCCAAAATATGTTCAACTCACTATGCTTCACTTAGGGCCTCAACCAAGCTTTTTGGTGCACACAGGCAAATGCGTTCATTAAGTCGTTTTGGTTGGAGCCCCTGCACAAAAGCGCGGAGGACTAGCTCTTCTTTTGCAGCAGCATCGAAGGTGGGGTACCCCTGCCATACATGAAGGCGAAGATCTATGGTGTAGGCGCCAAGACTCTCCCCATCTTTCCTCTGGCGGCGGTTCAGCTTTTCCCTGACATCATCAGTGTAGGTACGGAGGCCAAAACGATGCTGTATTGCTCTCTCAGGAGCTGGCCAGTTGAATTGTTCTTGTGGTTGGAGGTTTGTGAGAATCTGTAGGGCTTTGCCCTCTGGAGCCAGGGCGACTTGCACTGCTGTCTCCTCTGCTGACCAGCTGCTGATCTGGGCAGCCAGCTGCACTTGGATGAACTAAGTCTCTAGTGGCTCTTCACCATTACAATGTGGCAGCTTCATTGTACCCCACTGGGGGCCCTCTGATGCCAGAAGTGGACCATCGAGGGGGGCGCTGTTGCTGGTCAACATGGTGGGCAGTGAATTGGTTTGCTGCCGTTTGAGGAAAGGCAGCAGAGTTCTTCCACATCGGTGTTGTCTGCATCTTGACCCAGCAGTCCTCTGCAGTATGCCTCAATGGCTGCTGGATCCCTTGGCAATGGTCTCCCCCTGGTGGTCTCTGGAGGTCACTGGCTCTGTCTCCGGCTGGTTCTCCACCCCAGTGTATCTTTACCACTGGCGCTCTCTTCAGATGGGCACCCTCAGTGGCATGCAGGCATGTGATGAGTTCTTCTATCTCTTCTATCATGGCTGCCATCTAGGATCCTACTCCTGACACCAATATAGTGAGATTGGGTATCTTGTGGCAATGAAGAGGTAAAGATAAACTATATGATAGGAAGATCTCTTTAGATCAATACTGCACAACATACGTATGTCTAAAAACCATAATACATACGTTAAAAAAAGACAGATAAATCTACCTTATACCTTGTATTCATTTGGTACTACAATTACACTACAATTACAATTAACTACATGGTGCAACAAAAATGTCACATAGCCAAACAACAGCAATTGAACCAAATACAAACAGAGAACACTTCACAAAACACAAAACATCAAAGGCAATGCCTGGATGACCTTGAACCTGTCCAAACACAGTCTCCACAGGAATGCTGGGCAAACCCCATTTACATATCGCCCATAGCTCTTTGTGTTTTTTAGTGGATAATTTTGTTTAATTGCATGACTTTTGTCTTTTTTGTAGTTATTTCCACTGAGTTTATACTGAGAAAGGCGGTTTTATATACTAATTTAGAACCAGTTACACAAGCTTCAAATATCCATCAATAGAAAAGTGTTTTGTTGGTGGGTGTGGTGTGTATTTTTACTTTTACTTGAGTGACATTTCTTAAAAACAACAGCATTTGAGTAAAATATTTTCGTCCTCTTTTCATCTCTGCCTGAAGACACTAATACCAAAATGATGCATATAACATTCACTCATTGTGTGCTATGTCTCTAATCTGACCTTTGGAGCTCTCAGAAACTGTTCCATCATCATCATCTGACGTCATGTCTACCTCCAAATCACTGCCATCCTGGAGGCCATCAGACTGGAGTGCAGTTTTCTGGCTGGCCCAGGGGGTGTCAGCTCTGGTTGAGACCTCCCTTCCCAGCTGCAAAGATGCAGACTAAAACAGCAAGACAAAAGGGGAAAAGTCTGTAGAAACCCAGTGAATGTGGGGTACCAAGTACTGTGAACTCACTGATGACTGATGTTTTGGCGGAATATAAACCCTGATAACACCACAACGACATAATCAAGGCTATTTCAGTTTGGAACCAAGACAGCAAATTTTTGACATAACGCCTGTGTAACCTCCCATTACTACCTCCCATTTATACCAGCAAAGTCCTTGCCAAGCTACTTTTACCTGGCCAGTCACTCCCACCTACCAGCTCACACATTACTTTCTTTTCTGTGTAGCTTCACTTTAAATGTAAGGAAGAGGTCAACACTGCAACACAGCCAAGCTAATTGTCATATCCGGGCAATCGGACTTTTCTTGTGCGTGGTCACTGTTGTCTCCTATGTTGTAGGAAGTCAGAATTCTTATTTGAAGTATGTGTAGTGTGTGTGATTGGAGCTTTGATGTATCAACACTGGTCCTGTGTGTATTATTATTTTTCACGTACTGATAACAGGTACAAATAACCCCAGCACTGAGCATGTGCGATGGAGTGAATTGAGAGTCCGAGTTGCAGATTGAACATTTGGAGCTGCAGATTGACTGTTTGGAGTGGCAGATTTAATGTATGAAGCTGAAGAGTAAACATTTAGTGCTGCAGAATAAACATTTGGAGCTTCAGATTGAATGTTTGGAGCTGCAAATTGAATGTATGAAGCTGCAGAGTGCACATTTACAGACACATCTACTTTATGCTAGTCCTATGCAGTTTTTTCATTCAATTCCTAACCAAGACAATCTGGTAAATATTGTATTGTCTTGTTAATATGGACTTCAAAACTGTTTTATAATGCAAAATAATGGAATTGAAAACATGCGATTAAAATGCGATTAATCCTGATTATCTTTAGAAATTCTAAGATTAATTTTCATTTTTAAAATGAATAATTTGATAGTCCTGCTTTTTAAAAATATTTTTTTGTTGTTTTTTGGGATAGTTTACCACTGTCTTTCCTATAGCTCTGATTTGCCTCGACTTATTTTACCTTTTTTTTGGTTCGGCCAACAGTGTTCTTTTTTCCTAGTGGTTTATTCTGCCCTGTCTAACTTTGTCTTGCATTTTAATTGCTTCATTGTTTTGATTTGCGTTTTTGGGCTTTATAAAAAATTGACTTATACAGTCTTTTATGGTTTAGAGTTTCACCTCAGTCAACATGGCTCTTTGCTTCATCCTCCAGCATCTGGACTCCTCAGGGAACCTACACAAGGATCCTATTTGTGGACTTCAGCTCTGCCATTAAAGGGGAACTACACCCCTCTTCAAAATTCATGTGTTATTTATATGGTCCAAAAATATTAGTAAACATGAACAACTTTCACAAATTTAAAAGCTAAAGTGCTAATACTAATACCCTACAATTTGTGGTGTCACAGGGTAAAAGGTCTGGAGCTGCTATATACTACAAATAACTTTGCATTTTGCCTGATCAGTGTTTGGTTTACCCTTATATGAACTGCTCACTATTACCATTTTCAGACAGATATATTGTACATATTGTACATATGTATTTTTAATTTTTTAAAAATATTTTACTGTGAACTCCTTCATTTTATATTAAATGTTTCTTTGGTGTGAAAACCCACTTGGCAATACAATTGATTCTGATTCTGATTTCAGTCTCTTGAGTTTGTCTTAAAATCTGTCTTTTGTGAGTTCCCTAACTTTGTGAAATTGTAATACCAATGTTCTTACTTGAGAGGCCTGCTCCCCCAGTTGCTGGGGGGCAGGTGCTGCCCCACTGCAGACCTTCATGTGTCGGACCTGCCTCTCCAGCTTTGCCCGGGCTCTCTCACTGTCCTTAAAGCGGGTCTCTGCATCCCGCAGCCTCAACAGCTCTTCCTGCAGCAGGCTGTGTTGTCTCTGCAGGAGAGCCAGCTCCCCTATGGTTGACCCTGCACTGGCTTCCCGATTTCCACCTTCTTGCCAGAGAGGGCGCCACACTCCTTCAGCAGATGACCCCACAGTATCCTGGGGCTGTAGCAGCAGCTCCAAGATGGAGTCTTGTTTGATGACAGCTCCCTCCAGGATAAGACAGATAATCCATTTTTAAAGACTTTATAGGCTAAAAATTGGCATAGGAATGGAATCAGACATGTGCCTCCTCAAGAGTTACATTGAATTCCCTTCCTCAGAGGGATGGACACTCATGCAATCAATTGTCAGACTGAGTTTAGGGTTATCAAGAAGTTGTTTAACGCATAATGCCATAAACATCTTTTGGGTAATTACCCTGTAAAGAGTAAGACTGCTGCTATCATTTTTTTCTTATTGTTTACAAATCACCTGTGCAGTCTCAAACCCATAATAAATGTATACTAACAGTGAGTTAATGTTAGTAATATGCTCCTTCATTACAATAAACACACATGCTGTAGTTTATTTTGACACAGCCCCACATACTCTATTCTGCTGCTAAAAAAACTCATTTGAGCACTAAATGTGAATCATAATTAGTCCCAAACAAACACAATTTCTTTCTGTTTAAAAACTTTTGTGAGCTGTTATTAAAAGTCAGAACCAGTGGGCTTCAGGCCAGAATCCAGAAGGTATTGTGAGACAGACTGACACAATGTTGGTATAAGGTTTTATAGAATTTGTTGACTATCAAAGTTATAGAATAACACAAGAGTAGTACTCAAGTGATGACCTTTTAATGAGGTGGTAAGCATATTGTGTGTCAACACAATTATTTTTTTATGTGTCACTTGTGACAATTCAAAATCCAAGCAGACTTCTAGAGGTCAGAGAAGATAAAGCACAAGTATTTGTGGTTGTTACTGTACATTACAGTACATGGTCAGTCATCTGTTTTTTTTAACAGTGATAAGAGCAAACAACTGCATGGTTACATTAGTTTAGTAATAAATAAGGACGTGTAAGGAGAAGATTTTGCTGAACTCCACAGAACACCTGCAGCATATTGCCTTCCAGCAGACTCACAGTATCACCTGTCCAAGTCTTTAAAGCTAGCTTTTACCTCTGAACAACATCAACTGTCCAATACTCACAGACTAAAAGTATTTAGTATAACTTGGTGTGCTGTACAACTGTTGTATATGAAACAAGCATATTAAATATGTACAGAAACCTACTCACCTGGAGTGCATGAAGATATACACTGAGATTCACCAGCCTCTGATAGATTCTCTGTCAAACACAGGCAGCATTTTTATTACTGACATCTGTTTGACACATACACACAAACACAAACACACACATTAAGAAACCTTTACTCACCGTGAGCAGTGGCTTGTCTCGACTCTTTAGGCAACCCTTTGAATGGTAAAAAAAAAAAACCAAGAGAATATCACCACCATGATGTTACATTTCAACATAATGTAATCTTTAGTTATCAATGCATTAATTAGTAAGTTAGTTAAACTGAAATGATGTGACTGAGAGTTATTATGTTCATGTGTTATGTGTTTTCCAACCCACTTTAGATTAAATCATGCATGATGAAAGTGGGCTGCCAGAGGTCAAGTCCCAATGACTGGCTGCCAGCTTATGGCTGCAGCATGCAGCAAGTCAGTTGCTGCTGGCTCAAAGACGCAGCTACAGCTGGGCACCTCGTGAAACTGCACAGTTTGAGGTCATCAGTGGCTTTGAACACCACCGTTGTCAAAAAACAGTGAGGAAGTGTACACTCTCATCTCTGTGCTTCCTGTTCAGACGCAGACTGGCCTTTGGGAAGTTCAAGAATGTGGGCTGGTCTTCTGAGGCCTTGGATGAACTGCAGCATTGCCAGAGCAGCATCAGCCAACAGTTAATATGGATATTCAATCTTAGCTGCAGGTACATGCCTGATGCAATCTATAACAGAAGGTAGCAGCCTGTGGCCATCACAACTAAAAGAGAAAGTAATAAGAGCGAAACACGAGGTGCAAGGCAAAAAAGGATAAGATGGGGGGTGAAAGACATAAAACATAAGTGAAATAATTGAAAAGCAAATCTAAATTAAAGCTGCAAGGAGCGAAGAACAGGCCCTCCTACCCCCACATATGTCAGGGGCACTAGTAGGACTCCAGCTGAAGTGGTCGTTCATTTCTGTGAAAGTCAGATAATGCAAACACACATTCCACATCATCTTGGTGCATATCATTTGTAGATCAAACCATGAAAATTCCATGTAAATTAAAAGATAATTGTCTTGCCAGGCTTATTTCCTGTTGCCAGTCGGTGGCACAATGAGTATGAGAGGCAATTGACATGCTGATGTCTTCAGGTCTGCAGGTCTTGATGACACCAGTGAAATTTGGGGCCAATCAGTCAATGCAATTGACCAGCCCACTGCAGATTTGGATGTTAATGCCACGGGAGGTTTGGAACTCTGCTGTAATTTAGTCAGCAGAGAGTTGGTGACTTTTACGCACCATGGGCCTCAGCACTCGGCGACCCCGCTCTGTAACTTTACATGGCGTGCCACTTCGTGGCTGAGTTGCTGTGGTTCCTAAATGCTTCCACCTTGCAATAATACCACTTACAGTTGATCGTCGAATATCTATTTCACAAACTGATTTATTGCAATTGTGGCATCTTATTACAGCACCATGCTCGAATTCAGTGAGCTCTTTAGGATGACCCGTTCTTTCAAAAAATGTTTGTAAAGGCAAATTGCATGGCTAGGTCCTTAATTAGGAAAGGGAAGGCTTCAGGAGCATTTGAGGTTGCCTGTTAATCTAGGCTGGTTCAAATAGCAATAACCAGGTCGGCAAGCTTCACATAGGGGGACATGATCATTTGGTGTCAGCCAGGGTTCCATGATCATGAAGAGATCAAGATTATTTGAAAGAATAAAATCATGACACAAAAAATATTTATTTACACAAGATCTCACTTTAAAAAGGGCCAACCACAAATTCCTGGGCAGAGTTCACAAGGGAATGCAAGGAATTGTGACTGAGTTGGTTATACCTGTGTTTGAAAACAGCTGCTGCTGCCCCATTTGCAAAGGTGTTTGTCTCACAGATAGTTGATGTTGTGTAACTGAAAATCATCTGAAAACTGTCTGGGGAGTTGTGTGAGGTAGTCAATATGACAATATATTGTTTATGAATTCAACAATATTAGCAGTGAGCAAAAAGAGTAAAGTTGGTGGCAAGCCATAGCCCCTGAGTCCACTGATTAGAACTATAAAGCAGGCTAAAACCTTCACACCCTTGTCTCAGGGTTGTAATGGGCCCTGATATTTCACATTCTTTATCCAGACTTTTGACAGTCACAGCAAGCAGTTTGATACTGTGCTGTAGTTTGAATAATTTTTAACACTCTAAATCATTTGCATCCACGTGGATGAGGATGAAAAGATAGACTGAGCTCAATGATTGCTGGGATATACTGGACTATATATATTATATATACAAGATTTTTGTCCCAGGGAAACAGAATGTTAATCCCATGGGAAGTTCCACAAAGCAAATAATTGAGTCCAGAAGAAACTCCAGGACTGAAATGTCTCCTCAGCAAGATTTGAGGGAAGATCCTTGAGACTGATGATAAGTGCACGAGGGAGCTTGGCATAGCCGGAGCAGACTGCTGAGGCATACAGGAGGGTACCTGGGCAGGGTGTCGGTGTACAGAGGTCGCTCCGTCCAGCTTACAGGGGAGCGTGGAGGCCTCCATTGGACGGGACTTGGGAACCAGTGGCCACTCGGATGTATTGGATTGCAATAGTTTGTATATTTCGTTGTCCCCATGAATAGAGAGATAAAACCAGCGGTGCAAAGAAAGTGTGCCACACGAAAAATAAAGGCTTTACTGACTTTACTGTAAGCACCCTCCCTAGTTCAAGAGGGTGGAATATAATTCAAATTTGCATCAACTTAACACTTGCAGGTCTCTCTGTAACCTCTGTAAAAAAAATGGATGATTAATACTTACACTTGTCAGCACTCAACTCTTTTTGAATCTGTAATCTATATGCCCTGTTTGCTTTGCAGTTTTATTCTATATATGTCACTACTGCCAATAGTCCTTTTAAAATTTGTTTATTCTTTTCCAGTCTTTGAATTACATGTTTTGTTTTTTTTTTTTGTTCTTTGTTTTGTTGTTTGTTTGATTTTTTTGTCTGCAGCAGCAGGTGATAATGAGGACAGTGGTAAGAAGCCTGAGACAGAAACATTGGAGAGGAGTGAGCAGCCCTTAGCAGGTGCTGTGTCATACTTCCCTGACATTTCCTGTAAATTAACTAAATGAATTAAGTAAAGATAATAAATAAATAAATAAATAAAAATTTGAATGAGTTCAAATACCTGGGAGTTATATTAGATTCCACCCTCAGTTTAGAAAAGCATGTAAAAAACATGAGCCACACTTTTTCACACTGAAATACAACATAGCCAATTTTAGATGTATTAGAAACTCACTCACAATGGAGGCATCTAAACCTTCCTGAACACAATGATCCTGTCGCACTTCTCCCACTGTGTGTCCTTCTAGTCCCAATCAAGTAAGATGACATTGAAGCCACTCAAGGTGACCCTCAAAATCTTAGATAAGAAAACATGAAGAATATATGACAACTGTCATATACTCTCCAGACACAATCCTGCTGCAGGGTTAACCATTTCCAAGGTTTACTAGCCAATTCCATGCAGAAATGTTAAGACAAGTTCAAACTCATGGTGTTCAAAATTGGTCATCAACTTCCGCTGTACATGGGGGAAAAAAAATGGAAATTTGAAACGTTTCTTCTACAACTCATCAATTCTTTTTTGCATTATATCTTATGAGGCATTTAATATTCCAACACATTCTCATCCCATGTCGTCACATATTGCTGCATTATCAGTAGACTTCCACGTCAACATATTATGCTCGGTGTATCCTCCTGCATCTGCTGCTGATGTTCTGGGATGCCTCACTCACAATGGAGGCATCTAAACCTTCCTGCACACAATGATCCTGTCACACTTCTCCCACTATGTGTCCTGCTAGTCCCAATCAAGTAAGATGACATTGAAGCCACTCAAGTCCCTTTTTAAACAAGCCCTCAAAATCTTAGATAAGAAAACACAACGAATATAGTACAATTGTCATATACTCTCCAGACACAATCCTGCTGCAGGGTTAACCATTTCCAAAGTTTACTAGTCAAATTCCATGCAGAAATGTTTACACAAGTTCAAATTCATGGTGTTCAAAATTGGTCATCAACTTCCACTGTACATGGGGGGAAAAAATGGAAATTTGAAATGTTTCTTCTACAACTCATCAATTCTTTTTTGCATTATATCTTATGAGGCATTTAATATTCCAACACATTCTCATCCCATGTCATCACATATTGCTGCATTATCAGTAGACTTCCACATCAACATATTATGCTCGGTGTATCCTCCTGCATCTGCTGCTGATGTTCGGGGATGCCTCTGTCAATGCTACAATGTCAACAAAAGCACATGATGGGACTATGACACAAAAGTGAATGGTTGCTTTAGGCACATGGCTAGGAGTAGAAAAAATCCATCACATTCAGCAAGAAGCAAACACCGACCTCCCGGGCCCAGGATTTGTCGGACTCTTACACCACCCTTCCCGCCTGCCCAATAGGAACCTAAGTGCTACTTACACTATGTCATAAATGACAGTGGTTCAATTTGACACCACCCGGCAGCATATCATACAGACAAGAAAGATGGCTTATGGTGCTGGGATCTTAAATCCCCAAATGGTCAATAGAATGCCATCAATGAGTGAGTGAGAATGTGATTGTTTAACTGAGTAGCAGGTGGCACCCTTATGGTCACCAGTGTATGAATGTGATATGTAGTGTAAAAGTGCTATTGCACTGCTCTGCATTTTCAATGTTACCCCCAGCTCACCTTTGGTGCCAAGAGATCACGGGCTCCATTGACCAACAGATCCTGATCACCTAAGCAGAGAAAAAAACAGCAGTCGACTTTCATTTTCATTAAACCGTAATTTGAGCTTGATGTTCAATAAAATGTAACATCATGCAAGGCTAGTAACTGCACTCTTTGGATCAGCTACCAGGTAGAATTCTTTATTTGTAATTTTGTGCCACCTCTTGTACTTTACATAATTTAATCCTCTGATATTTAGTCACATTTAACAGCTTTCCAGACTTATTTAAAGTCTGTGTAAAGTGAATTCAGAGATTTGAGAAAGATTTTTGCATCAGTTTGCACCCCATTTGCAAGCAAATATCAAATGTTTTGCGGTCGAAACACACTTATGTGGCAGTTTCAGTTTCACTTGTTTTTTGGATGGAATTATTTTGAACACATTGCTATGACTAATTATATCTTCTTTTATCCATTTGCACCACTGTTACTCTCCCTGTCTTTATGTCATGCACATGCTCAACTAAAAAATTAGAAACCCAGTGTCTTGTAAACATGGCAGAGAAATCTGCTTCCTCCAGAGGAAATCCACCCAAAAAATCAGGTTTCTCTAATCCTTGTTACAGAAAGCATGTTTGAAGAATCCACTAACAGGAGACAGCTGGCTGCAACCCACTCTCTCTAGTGCATGTTAACACACTGACTGCATTACTGTCCAGACTTTGGTAGACATTTTCATTTACATAAATACAGCTGTCCATTTCTGCCTGATCAAAACAAATCATCAATCTGCCTTCTCATATTGTGATCACAGCACTGTGACCCTGTGCGTTTGTCTCCTCTGTCCTCAGTTACATTGCCTTTGACTTTTACAAAGAGTGCAACCACATGAGATGGGGCCATCTCCAGATATTAGTGGATGCTTTCACTGGGACACTAGATGAATATGGGTGCCATAAGCAGCAGCTGTTTTGGGCTCCTATCTGCTGTTGAATACTGTGTAGGAATATTCTGATGTCTCTCTGTATGTAGTTACTTCATGGTGAACACAGAGGGGAAAATGGTGGCCCAGTGGAGAGGAGTCTTCTGCAGTTCATGCATGGACGGTTTGGACAGGAACAATGTCATCCAGAGCCTGCTGGCCCAACGCTCCCTACAGTCTCAGCTTCAGATATTTTAATCCCACTACTGCTTAGCCTCTTAATGTGTGTCAAGGTGTCATTAGGCTAATGATTATTTGATGAGTGCGTTCTTCAGTGCAGTGTACTGTGTGTGTGTGTCTGTTTGATGTGTCTTGTATGGTCCTCTAAATGGAAGTTGATAGCTATACTTTTGTGGACACCAATGATGACTGACAGTATGTGACTGGAGTCTTCAGTGACTCACTGGTTTCTGTGTGGATGTGATGGCATGAAAGAGGGAGGTCCACACTGGAAGCCTGAAGGAGCTCACTCAACCTGTCAACTGTAGGGAAACACACACAGACACACACACACACACACACACACACACACACACACACACAAAATGTGTCATCCAAGTCATTTGAGCCACTTTTAATCTTTGAGCTAAATCTTTACTCTAGATTGCTAACATGCTCACAGTAATGATACTGATGTTAAGCATGTGTAACTACCTTGGTCTTTAGAGTGTATTAGCATGCTAAGTAGTACTAAAAAGAAAATATTACCAACAATCTCATTATTTTATTTTTATTCTAACCATATAATTTTCCTGTTTTCTGGTGGCCATGAATCAAATTTGTCCCGATCTATCAAGTAGATGGAGATATTGATAAGTAAAGCTTTGATTTGCTAGTTGCTCCAGAAAAGATGAACCTCAAGAGCGGTGGCCATGCTGAACTTTGCTGTGGGACTCAAATTCTGAAAACCTTTTTTAAATTAATCTCAAGAAGACCCATACCTAAATGAGTGTATCAAATCTGAACAAGTTTGAAAAATGTTCATCACTTTCTGAACTCCTCTTGTATTTTATGTAATTTAATCATCTGATATTTAGTCATAATAGGCCTGTAATCGAATTAACTATGTTAAACAAGATTCCCCTTTTCACCTAATTGTAAGTCTTCCAGTACCAGTACCTTCCAGTAATCCAGTTCCTGAATTATTTCTTAAAACTAATAACTGCACTAGCAGCTAAAACAAAACTTGTAACAAGCAAAAATAATGCTCATATATGCAATGTGTTTAAATCATGAAAAATAATTACATCAGTCTTATTCCATTGACTTAAACTAAATCTTACCACAGGTGAAATATTAAAATACTAGAGACAGGAAACATTCATAGATTTATTGAACACCACATTTTGCTCCTTTAAGAGGCAGAGTTCAGAGTTGACAGAGAGGGATTTCTCGCTTTTACAGGCCTATGGTCTGGAGCTTGTGTTGGCATGTGTTGTGCTGTTTCGAAGTGAAAGTAAATGGACTTGACCCGACTCAGTCTCTTCGTCTCGTCATTCCTGCACTCCCTCAATTGATTATTTTGTGCTCATCAGGAGGATGCCTGTAACTGATTCAGATAGACATAAGGGGGGCTGGTGGGCTAAATCTGAATGGTATTAAAGGATACTGTTTCAATTTTCTACTTATGTTCTAGAATTTATGAATGTCATTTTTCAGCGTACTGCTGCTACATTCAGTATTTAGGTGCAATGACGGTGAGCAAAAATCATATATGTATGTTAAACCCTGTCTGTCACAAAAATAACAGTGCTTTGTTATCACTGCCTGGTTTATTTTCAGTGGAAAGGTTCTTTTTCACAATAGGGTAGGATAGATGACTGCAATAAAACAACAAACAAAGTTAAGTACGATGCTTTTTCCTGTGGAGTTGGAATTGGATGTGCACACTACCCAACCTTTCTGCCCTTTAAGAATTATTTTTAGTTAAACTTGGTGTCTTACCCTCAGCAGTGGCATCCAGTAGAAGTTTCTCTGCACGGGGAGCTTGGGGTGTGTCTGCCCTGAACAAGTAACGAGTGACAGGAGGTTGTAGGCCCTCCTGTCCACTTGTCACCTCTGCCAGCTCACAGAATAGAGTCACCCTCTCCTGCAGGAGCTCCAGCATTTCGTGGTCCTTCTGCTGGAGGTCAGCTGTGGGTGATGGTTGAGGAATTATTAATCATGCATCCAAAGTATGATGAAAAACCTGCCTTTCTTTCTTTCTTACACCTGGTAAATCCTAACACTTACATGCTGTCACCTAACAGAGATACACGTGAAAGACCTATGTGCATGTACCACAATCCTCAAACACACACACACAGACATCTAACACAGATATAAGCAACAATGTGCTATGTGCCACCACACGGAAAAATGTGTGCACTCTGGTGTCTTTGCGTAGTAAACCAAGGACCAATCACATGCATATCATGGCCACAAACTGAGGAAAGGGTTGGCAGCTGCTGGTTTAACCCACTGATTCTCAAAGTTTTTTGTGTCAAGGAACCCTAAATTGATACACATTAGGTCACAGAACCAAGTGTTTGCCTTGGGAACCTCCATCTGAAACAATATTTATCGTTAAATTTGATTATGTAAGACCAGCATTCTATAATTGTCACCTACAGTCTACTCAAATAGCAAAAACAATTCCTATTTTCTGGGGGCTTCATGAAACTCGCTCAGGAACCCCTGGGGGTCCTTGGACCCCTGGTTAAAAAAGTGGTCGGTTAGTTACATTGCTGAACTACAGGGTAGTTGTACCTGAAAAATAAATGTTTGATAAACAGAAAAAGAAACAGAAAATTATGTGATGCTGTGATTGTAACAATTCATGTGAATTTGGGCATTCCCTGTGAAATCTGCAAAACCTTACAGTTTTGTCCAATCACTGCAACTTAACTGCAAATTTGACTGATTTTATTGTACAGCTGTGCACAGTGAATTGATCCACCCTGCTCCTCTCTTTCTCTCTCTGTTAACATGCTGATGCGTTTATTACACACAAAGTGACAGGGAGAACTGTCCGCATCACACCAAACATTTATGAACAGGTTTAATGACTAATTCTAGCCATTTTGGTTGTCCCTATGACCAGAATGCACTACCCAACCTTTCACAGTGAGTACACTTATCATTTCAGCCAAATTTAACAGACCAGTTAAAACACTTAACACAGATTACTGTATCAGGTAACTGAGCTTTTTAACTTCACAAACTACAAAGTGTCACAATCGCTGTCAAGCTGTCCGAGGCACACCAAGCTCCCACATACCTGAAAGTGAAGCTGTGAAGCACACCGTGTCTCTCTCTAATCTGTGTCTGCCTCTTTTGTAATGTACTCTATTCTTCCTGTTCATCACATTGTTTACAGTCAGGTCAGCCTGTTTCCATCCCATCCACCCTGATGTTTCTGAATATTTCTGACTGACACTGACTTATATGACAAAGAAAACTTCGGACCAGCTAAGATTGTTTTTTAAGTATCAGTTTTATTTTATGCCAGCCATGGCATTAAATCATGATGCGATCTTATGTAAATGTAAATTGAAAAAAAAAAAAAAAAAACTCATGTTAAAAGACACCTAAAAATATCACAACTTCCACCACAATTCTATAGAAAAGCTGCCCCAAATTCAGGCAATCCTTGAGACAGACCGTCACTGAAATGAGAACTTTCCTTGGCCATGGTACAAACAGTATCAAAACCAAAAAAGAAAAAGGAGAGACTTCTGATTCATTAGATTATAGTTGTGCAACTGCATTTCAAGTCAGTTGAAAGATGCAAGTAGACACAACATAAATTTCTCATGACAAGTTGCTGGGTACCTATAACTATTGTGCAGTTGGCTGTAGACACCAACTTGTGTCTAAAAAAGTGAGTGAAAACATAACTTTAGTGGTCGGGAGTCTGTATATTTTTTGCTAATGTTTGTGGTTTTGTTTATAAGGTTTCTATTAACCATACTCACTAAGATCATTTCAGTACCAAATAGCATCCCCCAAATTTTCACTGTGCTAAGAAACTTCAGCAGTACTTGGTGGATATTTGGAAATTTGGGCACACTATGAGCACTATAATTATTTTTATTACTATATAAATGATCAAATTTAAAAGAACACCTAAATGCCAAATGGTTTTTGTATTGACAGCAAAAAGTCTGCAAAACAAAATCCACTCAAAACAAAAAAAGGGACATAGGTTGTTTAAAGTTGCTAGCTCACTGCTGGTTTGGTAGGGGAATTATTCCCTCCTACTTCAAAAGAGAAAACAGCTAACATGACACCATATTAAACTGAATAATGAACTGAAAATGTTCAGAATTCAGGCTACTTTTAATTGCTTCTACTTGGACTGTTCTTTAAATCTCAGACTCATTGGCAGATTACTGCTACATTAACTATTTGTGTCTCATCAACTGGTCAAAAAGGGAGTATGAATATTATATTAAAATGAAGCATGAATTGTTGAAATTGTTAAAATGAGTCGGACTGTGTGCTCTTTGAAGAGATATACAGTACAGTGCCACATGTTAATGCTCCTTGATTTAGTCATCAGTGTTTGTCTCCTGACCTTTGAGTCTCCTAAGATGAGCCTTGTGTTCAGTCTCAATGAGCGGGAACTCCTCTCTCGATGGGCACCTGAACAAACAAGAGCATGCACCACACAAATCCTGTTAGCAATAATGTAATGGTGGTTTGGTTTTACTTACATAGGTCTAGTCATCAATTTCAAAAGTTAGGATTTTTTAAAAAATTGATTGTACATAAATAACATGACTCAAAAAAATGGATGAGTAAATAGTGGTATATACAACATGCCTAACATACAATAACTGCAACATATGACAACCGACCGAATAACAACAGCAGCTGGGGTTTTTGGGGAGCTATGAGAATACGTGTTCTCATCCGAACTTGTCACATGGTGCCTCTCTGTCAGTGAACTGTGTGAACTGTGTGTCAACTCATTAAATTTTAGGTTTCCAGGATGCTGTTAGGGTGATGGCAAAAAATGCACATGATGGGATGATATCGTGGTGGGATTATGGTGTGGAGTCTGTTACCATGGTGTCAACGAATGCACACGGTGGGAAGAAGCAGCACAGTCCTTACACAACAGCACAGACTGTCATGATGGTTAGGAATGGGCAACAAAGTTACGGATGCTTAGATTCAGGCAAAAGCGGCACATGGTAAGGTGTAGAAAAAAATCCCGACACATTCAAATGTGAAGCAAACTCTAGACTACCTGTTGCCATTTTGTCCTGCTGCCTTCTCAAGTGATGCTGGTTATGGTTAAAAATGGTTAATATTCCAGGCATTGATCAATCACACAATCAATTTGAGGGTCACAGCAGCAGGCTACAAGACTTTTTCAATGGAGTCTGGGGACATGACGCTACAAACTGACATTTCTCACTGTTGACAGGCATGACCTCAACTTTTTTCATTGCTCCAGTGATATGGTGAGGTGTCAGTCAATGATATGGTTTGTTTTTAGTGGTGGTACTGTGTTATTTAGGATAGTTGCTAGCTTGATGTAAATTATTGTGCAAAAAGGGATGATAAGGAGCAGTGAAATGTGATGTTAAAATGGGGCTCATAATCATAGATACTTTTATGACTAAATACAAATTTTAGATGACGTTCAGTTGAGGTGCTTTGTGGGCAGTAACATCCTGTAACAACAACTTCATTAACGAGTGCCTGAGCAATACTTCAACAGCGACTCTGTGATAATACAGCTAGGAACTCTGTTGGCCTGTCGCTTGTAGTGTGTAAGTAGATTAGAAAAATGTTGGCAAGTAAACCCTGTAAATTAGTTCCTGTTTTATTCCTATTAGTATCACTGAACTCTTTTTGGTATTATTATTATTATTATTATATTTAAAGTTAACCATTTTCATCTTTCTCACCACCACCAGGTGTAGTTCTGATTGGCAAAGAAAGGACAGATTGGCAATCTAGAGTTAATGTTACGTTGCTGTTGTTCACATTGCGGAGAAATAAAGACTCAACCCAAATAACCCTCTCTGCTGCTCTGTCTAGATGACAATGTTGCTTTGGGATCAGAGAAGGGTCAGTATTTTCATATTTTTACATTTAAGTTCTTGTTTAACTCTAAAAACATCCTCAGTTTTGGAAAACACATAGAACAAACCAGATGACTATTCAAAGGTCAGTTTGAATGATTGATATTGATATTTAATTTTTTTGATTTGTTGTAACCTGGATGTTGCTCCTACGGGTTAGGGTTAGAAACTTTTGATGGCTCACACCTCTGGAGAGGAGACAGACTTCCTGTAGCAGCTGGAATTCAGCCAGAGCTAACCCGCTAAGCAAATGAGGGGTGTCTATTTCTATTTATAGGCACATAAAAGAAAGCCATTTTTTCTTTTTCCAATTTTTATTATCAAAACAAACAAACAAACAATGCTTTTAATCACATTCACAAGCTAATGAAACAGCCATCAGGAGCAATTTGATGTTCATTCTTTGGCCCAAGGATAATTTGACATGTTGACAGAAGCAGCCAGGTACCGAGCCACCAACCTTGCATATAGAGGAGCACTCGCTCTGTCACCTGAGCCACAGCTGCCCCTAATGGTAGTGATTTTGGATTTTTAAAACTGTTATCTTAAAACTGGTTGTTCAGTTATTCATCTTTTAGTCTATGATGGTACACTCACATGCCATATGTAGGTAGAAAAATTTGTTGGTGGATCATTCCCTCTGTCAGTACTGCTTGTAAAGAGATGTCTTCCAAACTGGAATAGTGTAATAAGAGACTGAAAACAAATCATTATCTAACTCATTTTATTTTCCTCAGAAATTTACAATGAGGTCTGTGGATTTTCGTTTTAAATATTTAATTTAAAGGGGCCCTATTATACTTTTCCCCCTATCTTAATTGTTTTGTATAGCCTTTCTGTGCTTGTGAAAGGTCTCCCAAGTAATAAAGCCCAAAGTCCAAGCCAAAGGGAGCTCTTTCTACCTCAAAAGACACTGCTCCTAAGCTGCCTGAAACAGCTCATTTGAGTTTCAGTGTATTTCGGTAACTTGGTGGCATCACATTGTAACGAATAGAAAAGAATGTGCATAAAGAGAGCCAGCTGACCAAACAGAGCAGACTGGGCTTCTTGGGAGGCGGGACATAAGTTCAGATGGACTGTTTCAGAGAGAAGTGCTGCAGCAAAGGGCAGTGTGAGACACATTATGTGTTTTTTGTACATTGAAGCATGTAAACCTATTCTAGTTTACCCCCAAAATACAAATATAATTCCAAAAATGAGCATTATATGGCCTCTCATCCAGAGATCCTTGAAAAGACCGCAGGTACATATTTATTAACAAAGACCAGATGGTAGGTTTATTCACCTGAAAGAGTTGACACATGTCTAATGGTGGGGACAGGAACCTGAATTTGTAGTCATTTTAATTATCAAATACATTTAATCAATCAATAAAAAATTTAATTAAAACAAAATCAATAAAAAGTGAAAAGCTGAATATTTTATTAAATATCATTAAATTATCGTTTATTCAATCTTCTTTTCACTTGATGGACTATCTGGGGACATTTCCAATGACTGAGTGTCCATACATCTTTGCTCTCTGGATTTTCTCTGGTTATGTTTTTAATTCTATATCTTTTTCTTCTGTTCTCTTTCAATTAAATCCTTGGTTTGCTTAATTGTTATTTCCTCAACTCTGTTTCCATCTTTGTTACTCGTCTTGCAATTTCCTCTTTTTATTCTGGTTGTGCACTGATTCTTTCTCTTCTCTATTTTTTTTTTTTTTGGTACTCTGTTCCTCTCTCTTTGTTACTCTAGTGAAAGATGCCTTGCCATGCTGGACCAAAACACACAACAAGAGCACTATATTTAATCACATTTACCCATACGGCTATAGAATTTGGGAGTCTAGAGTAGAGCATTCTTAAGTAGAGTATGCTCAGCCCTGTGTTTCCTGAATCTTATACTACCTCAGCCCTATGTTCCCTAAAACTTATGTTCGCACTGCCCTGTTTCCTCAGTCTTATGTTCCTTCCACCCTGACTCTCATTTTCCCATCTCCCCTATGTTCCCTGAGTCTTACACTGCCTCAGCCCCATGTTTGCTTAAACTTATGTTCCCGTTGCCATATTCTCCAGTAATCTTACTGCTACCTCAGCCCTTAATCTCATGTTCTCTCTAACTTTGCCCAAGCTATCAGTCTGCATATAGGGGACACTGTGGCTCAGAGGCAGAGCAGATCATCCTCCAATTGCAAGGTTGGTGGTTCAATCCCCAGCTCCTCCAATCAACATATCAAAGTATCCTTGGGCAAGATACTGAACAATATGCTCCTGGTGCCTGTTCTATCAGTTTGTGAGTGCGTGTGAATGGAAACTGAGTAGCAGGTGGCACCTTGTACAGCAGTCTCAGCCATCAGTCTATGCATTTCTCTTTAATGTGGTTCAGTATTTGACTTGCTAGACTGTTTTGCTGAAAATTTTACAAATATTTTACAGATAGCTGTCATAGGAGGGTGTTATATAATAAAAACTTGACAAACACAAAAAAAACATGATTTAATATTAAATCTAAGTCAAAAAAATCTAAGATTTCTTAAAGTTATGTAAAAAGAAACAGAAAAGAAAAGAAAAAAAGTCTAATTAAAAATCAGCCAAAAAATTACAACTAACAAATCAAAACTGGAATTTAATATATCTTTTATTTCTCCTTCAGAAAGAAAATCTGACAGAGCTGATATCTGACATTGGTGACACACTATGCATTTATTTATAAAATCCTATAGGAGTTTATGTAGTAGCCATGTTGTTAGTTCTGTAATGCTATATGCAAACAGAACCAACTTCAGGAGAATAAAATGATCAAAGAAATTACTAAAAAAATTGAATGTGGTGTTGACATGTTAAAGGTTTGACAAAGGAAATCTAAACATGGACACAAAACATATACACATATAAACAAAAAATGGGGACCCAGATTTAGATAGATCATCATAATCACGCCAAAATATATATATGAAGGCCTATATTATGCCTTTTATATTACTGTGTAGTGTCAGTTTTAATATTAAAGCCCTTTATCACAAACCACAATTTGCCTCAGAGAGCAAAATGGTAGAAACCTCAGGAAGAGCGACTGAGGAGGGATCCCTCCTTCCAGGACAGACAATAGATGTGCAATAGATGTTGTAAATAACAATTAAATTACAGTAATGACATAAAGGAAAAAGAAAGAGAGCAAGATAGAGAGGAAGGAAGATAGAAGCAGAGAGGGGTAGAGATGCTCAGCAATAATGGTAATAATAACATAATATATAACAATTGTGATAGACACAAAATTAATAAATGCAATTTATGATAGCAAGTGATGTTAAATGCAAATATCGTAACATAACAGTTCCATGTGTATATCAACACTGGAGGCATGACTAATAATAATGGCAGTAGAAATTGGCGTCAAGCAGGATCACGGCATTGGCACAACCAAGGCCAACAACACAGACTGTCATGTCTGCTCCACTGTTACTTCCTCTCACTCACCTCTCCATTAATCACGCCGATCATCTCCACCTGTGGTGTTTCCCTGTCTCTCCCTCTGCCTGGCTGCACCCTCGTCAACAGTAATCACACTCACCTGTTGTCAATCCCCACTCCTGCATTTAACCTGTCCTGTGTCATCCTCACTGCCAGATTGTTCTTTGCCATGCAAGACTATCCAGCGTTATTTTCCTGCCTGATATCCTGTTGCCGAACCTGCTTGTCCCTGACCAACCTGCTCTGTCACCATCCTGGCATTCCAACCTACCTTCCATCTTCTGGTTCCGAGAACAATCTGGTTCTCTTTACAATCTGTGTTATCCTGATCCCTGGTCGCAGAGAAGGGGAGATATTCTGCGAGCCTGACTGCCTGCCTTTCTCCATGGACTGGCTGAATACATCAAGGACGAGTTGGTCTCCCATGAGATTCCTGCGACATTAGACGGGGTCATTGAACTAGCCACCCGGATCGACCTCCATGTCCAGACCCGCAGGCAAGAGAGGCGTCTGGAGGCGCCTCGTCTCCATCCTCCGACCCACTCCCGAGCAGTTCACAGCAGTCCACCAACCGTCCAGCAGACTGAGGAACATGTACCCATTCAGCTGGGCCGGGCATCTCTGACCCCGGAGGAGCAGGAACGCAGATGCCGGGGCCGCCTGTGTATGTACTGTGGGGAGGCTGGGCACTTTGTTTCAGGCTGTCCAGTAAAGGTCCAAGCTCACCAGTAACCGGAGAGGTACTGGTGAGTGTCACTGCCCTTCCTCTACAAAACCCAAGACTTTTGCTGCAGGCCCAACTTCTTCTCCCAAGTGGTTCCCATTCCCTGGCCGCACCGGTGGATTCAGGTGCTGAAGCCAACATCATCGGTGAGGATCTCCTTGGTGATCGCCTCCTCCCTGCCTCCTCACTGACCTTATGACTGTACCATAGACCTGTTGCCGGGACCTTTCCCCACAGAGGCCGTCTGTTCTCCCTGTCCGCCCCTGAGAAAAAGGCCATGGAGGCTTACATTACCAACTGCCTGGCTGCAGGCAGGTATCTGGTCATGCCCTTTTGCCTCACCAATGCCCTGGCTGTCTTCCAGGCATTGGTCAACGATGTCCTTTGGGACATGCTCAACAGGTTTGTGTTCGTGTACCTTGGTGACATCCTGATCTTCTCCCAGTCCCGTGAAGAACACATTGGACACATCCAGGTCGTCCTCCAACAGCTCCCGGAGAACTTACTTTTTGTTAAGGCAGAAAAATGTGAATTTCATGTCTCCTCAGTGCCATTCCTGGGCTTCATTGTGGCAGAGGGCGGTCTCCAGATGGATCCGGCCAAGGTCTCCATGGTTTCCTCCTGGCCCATCCCCGAGACCTGCAAACAGCTGGAGCAGTTCCTGGGCTTTGCCAACTTTTACCACCACTTCATCCGCAACTACAGTTCCGTGGCTGCCTCTCTCACCGCCCTTCCAGTGGACTCCAGTGGCTGGTGAGGCGTTCCTGACCCTGAAGGCCCTGTTCACCTCTGCCTCTGTCCTCACCTCTGCTCCTGTCCTCCAGACCCCTGACCCTGACCTGTGATAGAAGTGGACGCATCAGACACTGGGATTGGGGCGGTCCTCTCTCAAAGGGCCGTTTCGGACCAGAAGCTCCATCCCTGCATGCTCTGTTGGCGGTCAAGGTGGCTTTGGAGGAGTGGCAGCACTGGCTGGTGGGTGCCAAAGAACCCTTTTTGGTATTGACTGACCATAAAAATTTGGAATATATCCGTTCTACAAAGAGACTGAACTCTCGCCAGGCCTGTTGGGTCCTATACTTCACCAGGTTCCACTTCACCTTCTCCTATTGGCCAGGCTCCTGCAATGTCAAACCAAATGCCTTTTCCCGCCAGTTCCAGAGGGAGGAAAGCCCCGCGGATGATCTGGCACCCATTCTTACTTCCCCATGCGTTGTCACCTCCCTCACCTGGGACATTGAGGAGAGGGTGAGGTCGGCTGTCGAGACCCAGCCAGGTCCCAGTTCCTGCCCCGTCGACCGCCTGTACGTTCCTGAAGCCCTGCGAACGGAGGTTCTTCAATGGGTCTATGTCTCCCGGTTCACCTGCCATCCTGGCTCTAAACGTAACTTGGACGCGCTCCGCTGGTGGTTCTGGTGGCCCTCCATGGAAGAGGACTCATGGTTTTGTGAAGGCCTGTCCTGAATGCTGTCAGCACAAGAGCTCCCACCAGGCCCCAGCGGGTCTCCTCCAGCCCCTTCCCATTCCTAACTGTCCCTGGTCTCACATATCTCTGGACTTTGTCACCGGTCTGCCCTCCTCTCACGGCCACACCACTATCCTCATGGTTGTGGATCATTTTAGTAAAATGGCCCATTTCATCCTGCTCCCCAAGTTATCTTCCGCCAAGAAGATGGACCAGCTGGTGCTCCTCCACATCTTCCGCCTCCATGGCATCCCAGTCGATGTTGTTTCTGACCAGGGACCACAGTTCTCCTCCGTATTGTGGAGGGAGTTCTGCAAGCTCCTGGGGGCCACAGCTAGTCTCTCTTCAGGGTTTGACCCCCAGTCTAACGGGCAGACAGAGACGGCTAATCAAGGGATGGAGATCGGCCTCCGCTGTATGGTCTCTAGTGACCCATCTTCCTGGTTCCTGCAGCTTCCCTGGACCGAGTACACCCACAACACCCTGACCATTTCTTCCATGGGTCTCTCCCCTTTCCAGTGTGCTTACAGCTACCAGCCCCCTCGTTCCCAACCTTGGAGAGAGAGTCAGCCTGCCCTTCAGCCCAAACTTTTATCCGCCACAGTCGGCAAACCTGGGTCCAAGCACATGCCGCCCTCCAGCGTTCTGTGCGGGCCAACCGCCAGTGTTCCCCAGCCCCTGTCTACCAAGTGGGCCAGAAGGTGTGGCTCTCAACTCACAACCTGCCACTCCGGGTAGAGTCCCAAAAGCTGACGCACAGGTTCATCGGTCCATTTCCTATCCAACGGATCATCAGCCCGACTGTAGTACAGCTCCAGCTCCCACGCACTATGCGGGTCCATCCCACCCTCCATGTGTCCAAGCTCAAGCACGAGAGCCCGCTGTCCCCTGTGCTACCACCTCCTCCTCCTCACCTGGTTGATGGGTCCAGCTTTCACACTCCGGCGCCTGGTCCGGTCTCGTTGTCATGGGAGGGGGCTCCAGTATCTCGTTGACCTGGAGGGGTACGGTCCGGAGGAGAGGTCCTGGGTCCCTTCCCGGCACATCCTGGATCTGGACCTCATCACCGACTTCCATCGTCGCCACCCTGACCAGCCTGCCGGCTCCGCCGCACCAGTCCTTGTCAACCTGGCATCGCTTTGTTCCTGCCTGCCGTTCCTGAGGGGAAATCCCCAACTGCGGCCTCGTCAGCCGATGAGGAGGTTGCCCCTGACTATGCTTCTGGCATCCTGGCTGCTGACTCAACCAGATTGGACTCTCTGGGTGCCTGATCCCGCCATCCTGTCCTTCCCCCCTCCGCCCATCTGGGTTGAGGTTTTTTTCCCCCCTTATTGTTTGTGGTGTTGTTTGTGGTTTATCCGTTTCTGTTTTCTTTTTTTTTCTTTTCCTTTTGGGATGTTGGGGGCCGTCCCTTGTGTGGGGGGTTCTGTCATGTCTGCTCCACTGCCGCTTCCTCTCTCACCTCTCTTTTAATCACAACAATCATCTCCACCTGTGGTGTTTCCCTGTCTCTCCCTCTGCCTGGCTGCACCCTTGTCAATGGCAATCACACTCATCTGTTGTCAATGCCCACCCTGCATTTAACCTGTCCTGTGTCTCATCCTCACTGCCAGATTGTTCTTTGCCATGCAAGACTATCCAGTATTATTTTCCTGCCTGATCTCCTGTTGCCGAACCTGCTTGTCCCTGATCAACCTGCTCTCTCCCCGTCCCGGTAATCCGACCTGCCTTCCATCTTCTGGTTCTGAGTTTAATCTGTGTTATCCTGATCCCTGGTCGCAGAGAAGGGGAGATATTCTGCGAGCCTGCCTGCCTGCGAGATTCGCCACTGCTGGGAAGAAATCAACTGATCTCCGCAGCTTGCCTGCTCCGCTGTCCCGGCGGGTTTCCTACCTGCGCCTCCTCGTGAATCTGGCACGGTTCGGGGATCGATTCGGTGGGTCATCTGCACCGACGTTCGGCTCGGTGGACTTTCAATCAAGTGTGAATTTTTCTGCCAGTATCATTAAAAGAAAAAAAAAAAAACATTGAAGACTGTTTCTGTTTCATATGTTGCTTGTGGGTCCAAGTACTAGCCCTGACACAGACAGGACCACAGCAACAGCACAACCAAGACCATAATCCAGGCTGAGTCAGGGGTACAGTATCAGTGCAGCCACAACAAGAGCACAGCCAAAGGCAGTATCACAGCATCAGCACAGCCATCATCACGATCAAGGCGCAGCCATGATCTGGGAAAGCTACTAAGCAAGGGAGAACAAATGCTCCGGAGGAGAAGCCAAGTTAGTGTCGTGAAGTAAGAAAACATGAGCGTTTGCAGATGGAGGGAGTGAAAAAAGGAAAAAGGGGGTCCCCCAGCAGACTAAACCAATGTCACCAGGAGCTGGTCCAAGGCAAGCCTGAGCCAAACATTATTGTAAGCTTTATCACAGAGGAAAGTCTTAAGTCTACCCTTAAATCTGGATAGGGTGTCTGCCTCCCTGACTGAAACGGGAAGATGGTTCCATAAAAGAGGAGCGCGTTAGCTGAGAGCAGCGTGGTAGCTGAAGGCTCTGGCTCCCATCCTACTTTTGGAGACATTAGGAACCATAAGTAACGCTGCCTGATGGCTGAGGATCTATGAGCTGAGAAAGATAAAAAGGAACCTAACCATTTAGAGCTTTGTAAGTAAAGAGAGGGATTTTAAATTCAATTCTGGATTTTACAGGGAGCTAGCGCAAAGAAGCTAAAACAGGAGAGATATGATCCCTTTTCTTGGTTCCCGTTAATGCATGTGCAGCAGCGTTCTGGACCAGTTGGAGAGACTTTAGAGACTTGTTGGGGCGATAATAGGGAGTTACAGTAATCCAGCCTAGAAGCAACAAATGCTGCCACAAATTTTTCGGTGTCAGTTTGAGACAGGATATACCTAATTTCTTGAATATAACACAAGTGAAAGACAGCAGTCCTTGAACTTTTTTTTATATGAGAGGCAAAAGATAATCTTGATTACATATATTTCTGAGGTTCCTTAAGGTTGTGCTGGAGGCCAAGGCAGTGCCATCCAGAGAAATTTTATCCTTGTAAATAGATTTTCTGAGTTGTTTGGGGCCAAGTACAATAACTTCAGATTTGTCTGAATTTTACATCAGGAAATTGAGGTTCATCCAGGCTTTTATGGCCATTAAGACATGCTTGTAGTTTAGATAACTGATCAGTTTCATCTGGCTTCATAGATAGATACAGTTGTGTATCATCTGCATAACAATGGAAATTTACAGAGTGATTTCTAACAATGTTGCCTAGGGGAAGCATATATAAAGTGAATAGGATTGGTCCGAGCACAGAACCTTGTGGTACTCCGAAACAGACCTTAGTATGCACGGAGGATTGATCATTAATATGAACAAACTGAGCGCGATCTGATAAGTGTGATTTAAATCAGCTTAGTGCCATTTCTTTAAGGTAAATCAAGTGTTCCAGTCTGTGCAGTAGGATTTGATGGTCAATGGTGTCAAATGCAGCACTGAGATCTAATAAAATTAATACAGAGACCAATCCTTTATCAGAGGCAATCAATAAGTCATTAGAAATTTTTAGTAGTGCCGTCTCTGTACTATGATGCACTCTAAATCCTGACTGAAGGGGAAATTAGATATCAGTGTATACCTCTGGATCGAGAATGGTCTTCTTTAGAAGAGGTTTTAATGACAGCTACTTTAAAGGACTGTAATACATAGCCTGTTAATAAAGACACATTGAAACTATCTAATAAAGAATTGTCATTTAAGGGTAAAACTTCCTTCAGTAGCCTAGTCAGGAATGTGTCTATCAGGCAATGGCTTGCATGTAGAAATCGATAAAATGAGTTGGTGAAGGTCAATGGGGGAAAAACAGTCTAAATAAATGTCAGGCCGTACTGCCATTTCCAAATGACCTGTGTATGAGGTCAGATCTGTTGAGGACAGAGGTGATGGATTTTATCTACAATACTTATAATTTAAACATTTAAGTCATTGCTACTAAGGGCTAAAGGAACACAAGGATCTAAAGAGCTGTGACTCTGAGTCAGCCTGGCTACAGTGTTGAAAAGAAACCTGGGATTGTTTTTATTTTCCTCAATAATGATGAGTAATAGTTTGGTCGGGCATGGTGGAGGGCCTTTCTATACATTTTAAGACTTTTGCAATATTTGTTTTAATTTGTTGGATAACCATGGAGCTAATTTTCTTTGTTTCATTATTTTCTTCTTAAAAGGTACAATGGAGTCAAGAACTGATCACAGTGAGCCAGTAGCACTGTCAACAACATAATCAATTTAAGAGTGATTTAAATTAGCAAAAACTTTCTCAGTCACATTGAGTCATGGTAATGAGTTTAATGCAGAAAGAATTATTTCTTTAAATTTAGCTACTGCAACTCTTGCTGAGTGGCATGTAATCGAGTAATAAAAAATCAGAAGTTGTCAAATAATGATCTGACAGAGCGGGATTCTTAGGAAAGACTATTAAATTTTCAATTACGATGCCATACGCCAGGACAAGATCTAGGGTGTGGTTAAAGTGGGTAGGTTTATGTACACACCAACTGAAATCAATTGAGTCCAATAGTGTGAAAAATGCAATACAGAGGCTATCATTATTAATGTCCACATGAATGTTAGAATCGCCTTCAATAATAACTTTGTCTTATTTAAGCACTAGACTTGATATAAACTCTGAGAATTCAGATATAAATGTATGAGTATGGGCCAGGAGCAGGATATAGGCTGTCAAATTTTCCAGGTTGGGTTTGAGAGACTAAGAAAAAGGCTTTCAAATTAATTAGAATTTAGTTAAGCTTTAGGATAAATTACTAAGCTTGATACAAAAAAGGTAGACTCTCCCTCCTAGGCCAGCTCCTATGACCAGGAGGAGTGGATTCATTCAGGGGACCATATTCTTCAGGATACAGCCAGGTCTCAATGAGATAAGAAGAAATGGTCCAATATTAAATCACTGACTAAAGTCTTGAAATCCTTGGAATTATTATTATTGGGGCCTGAGCACCGAACTGTGCAAGGACCCTCTTGAAATCCTTGGAATTATTATCAGGGCACGAGCATTGAACGGTGCGAGTACCCTCTTGGAACCCTTAAAGAAATGTTTTTTTCTCTCTCTCAAATTAATTGCCTTTTTGAGGGCTTTAACATTTTCAAAAAGTCATGAAACTTACAGACTTATCAAGTCTGGTAAAAAAAAATGACATTTTAATGGAATGAATGAAAATGAATATTATGGGTTTTCATTGAAAGGCGTTCCTGCGGTGGGGTGGACATTTTCGATGTTTCAACATGACATCAAAAACTGTTGTAACATCACCCCAGATGGTCAGATCTTTACAAAATTTCACAGATTTGATTTGAGAATTTGAGACCACACCTGAAGACTTTCATTCATTCATTCATTTCTGTAACTGCTTGTCTTCGTAAGGGTCGGGGGGGGGGGGGGGGGGGGGGGGGGGGGGGGCTGGAGCCAATCCCAGCTGTCATCGGGTGAAAGGCGGGGTACACCCTGGACAGGTCGCCAGACTATCGCAGGGCCGACACATATAGACAGACAACCGTACACGCTCACAGTCACACCTAAGGGCAATTTAGAGTCACCAATCAACCTGACCTGCATGTCTTTGGACTGTGGGAGGAAGCCGGAGACCCCGGAGAGAACCCACGCAGACACGGGGAGAACATTCAAACTCCACACAGAAGGGCCCCCCACCCACGGACCCAACCCCACTCTAACCGGGTTTTGAACCAGGGACTCTCTTGCTGTGTGGCAGCAGTGCTAACCACGACACCACCGTGCCGCCCCACCTGAAGCATCTGCAGTGCAATTTTGAATCTTAGTCATAGCACCTTCTATTGGTAGCAGGAAGTTACTTTTTTTACACTTTGATTTTTCCCCTGTAGCAGGTTAACTCAAATAACCTCATATTCAATTAGAATACTGTAAAGATGCAAAGAAATTAAAAGTTTTAATCAAACGCAATTGTCAAAGTTAAGCATTAATCGCCATAAAACTGGAAGCACTTTGTGAGGGGCAAAGCAAAAACTCACCAAATGTGGCACACACATCAGAAGTCCTAAAATGTGATATCTGATGTAATTCTTTTTGCACTGATGTGCCAAAATGGCTCTGTAGCGCCTCCTACAGATTTCAACGAAGCAGCCCCTATGGCACATTTCACCTAGAGCTACAAAACTTGGGAGGCATTTGTAACAGCCCAAGACCTACAAAAAAGCCTTTTAGACCCATACCCTAAACCCAACAGGAAGTCAGCCATTTTGAATTGAATGTGCAATTTTGGTGTATTTTTGGCCATTTTCAGGGGTCACAATTTTCTGATCTTCTCCTACAGATTTCATCCGATTGACTTCAAAATCTAAACATCCTCTCAGAAGGCCCTGGACATCAGAGGTTATTACATTTGTGAGTTTTTGTCACACCGTGAGGCCGTTACTCAGCCAGACATTTCTCTCGCCAATAATGTCTCGCCAATAACCAGGAAGTAGTCCAATCTGCACCAAACTTCACATGTGATGACAGTCTTGCCCTGAACACATCTACATGACAACCGTTACCATTATTTATAGCGCCCCCTACTGGCAACATAAAATGTCATGGAAATTACATGCTTTCTTCTTTGATGGACTGCTCTTACAGATTTTATCCGATTGACTTCAAAACTGGTGAAAAAACCTTTAAGACCTAAATGATGCCTCCCTCTGATGTATAGGTTTATCATGAACACTGTTGCCATGGAGACCCAGTGGTTGCCGCCAAAGAGGAAGTTGTAACTTCACTTTGCATTGACTGATTGGCCCCAGATTTCACAGTTGTGGTCAGGCTGCAACCATTATCACATCAACAAGTCATTGAACTATGATACTCACTGAGCCACCAACTAACAACAGGAAGTATGCCTCGTACCCCAACTATCTTTAGATTTTCATGAAATCTTCATGTTTTGGTCTACAAATGATGTAGACCAAGATGACGTAGATTTTGTGTGTCCAAAGGAAGTAATTCACCATGTGAAATATCTCACTCAAGGGTCCAAACTCTCTGTATACTTTTTCAGACTTTCACTGAAATGGATGATTGCATCACTCAGAGTCCTGCCAGTAGCCTCGACTTGCGTTGGGGTGCGAGGGCCTGTTCATCGCTGCTTGCAGCTTTAATTATTATTATTATTATTATTTAATTATTATTTTACAGGTCTCAGGCTTGGAACAATAAAAATGGCTCAGGAGTGCCCCCTACGGAGGAGCCCCCAAAGGCCGTTTCACCTACAACTGCAAAAATTGGTAGGCACATGCAACACCCCAAGACCTATGAAAAAGTCTCTTGGAGACACACAGTAAACCCAGCAGGGCAGTCAGCCAATTTGAATTGAAGGTGCAATTTTGGTGCATTTTTGGCCTTTTAGAGGGGTCATAACTTTTTTCGAAGTAGCCCTACAGATTTCATCTGATTGACTTCAAAATTTAAGTATCCTGTCAGAAGGCCTGGGACATCAAAAGTTATTAGATTCATGAGTTTTCATCACACCATTTGGGAGTTAATGGGCCAAACATCTGCATGTGTTCATGTGTCATGTGTTCTTCTTTGATGTATATTTCCTACAGATTTCACCCAATAGACTTCAAATGTGGTTTCTAAGACCTTAAGGCCTGTAACACAACTGATTTAAAAAATAAAGTTTTCGTCACACTATGTGGGCGTGGCTTGGTTTCCAACTTTGGTGATTTGCCATGACACAAGAAGTTGTTGTAACTCAGCCAAACATCAACCAATCTGCCCAAAACCTCTGAAGCTTGATAAGAGAACTTCGCCGCCAAAAAGGAAGTTGTTGTAACTTCACTTTGCATCAACCGATAGGTCCCAAATTTTACAGCTGCGATCAACGTGCAGCCCTGAAGACATCAACATGTCAATGAAGTATAATAATCACAGCGCCACCAAGTGGCAAAAGGAAGTAAGCCTCTTAAGACAACTATTCTTTGATTTACATGACATTTACATGGTTTAATCTACAAATGATGTTGATCCTTGATCTGCATTCTTGATATGCATTGCGTGGTCTCCAGCGCCATCTAGTGGCCACAATAAGTATTACCCCATATGTAATATCTAACTGAATAATCGTAACTCTCTGCCTGCTTGTTCTGACTTTCACTGAAATGAAAGATCATGTGGCATCAAAAGCTTTTCAGTTCCTGAGTTTTCATCATAGCATGTGGCCGTGGCTAGGTTGTCAACTTTGATGTTTCTCCATGAAACAAGAAGTTGTAGTAACTCAGCCAGACATTGTCCAGTCTTCCCCAAATTTCTCATGCTTGATAAGAGTACAGAGTTGAACACATCTGCATGGCTCACTTGATTTATTGGCATACCACCACCTACTGGAAACAGGAAGTCATATGATTTATATTTTTAGTTGCACCCCCTTACAGGTTGACCACATTCATCTCAAACTTGGCAACAAAAGCTTCTGTAAGACCTACATGATGCCTACTTATGAAGATCATGTTTTCAATGAACAGCGTTGCTGTGGCAATGCAGTATTCACCACCAAACAGAAAGTTTCTGTAACTTCAGTTTGCAATAACTGATTGACCCTAAATTATTATATAGGTGTGAACAGGTTGCAACCCTGAAAACATCAACATGTGATACTCCATCCAACAGGAAGTATGCTGTGTAACAATATCAAAATGCAATTTACATGATTTGGTCTACACGTGATGTAGACCAGGATGACGTGATTGATGAGATTTTGTGTTGTCTCCAGTGCCACCTAGTGGTTTTAGGAAGTACCACACTGTGTGAAATATCTCACTCAATGGTCCAAACTTTCTGCATGCATTTTCTGACTTTCACTACAATTAAAGATCAGGGCAACTGGAGTCACACCAGTTACCCCAAGTTGCGTAGGGGTGCGAGGGTCTCTTCATCACTGCTTGGAGCTTTAATTAGGGCCCGAGCACCGAACAGCCTCTTGAAACTGAAGGAATTATTATTATTATTATTTTCTCATGAAACTTTGCAGACTTATCAGGTCTGGTGAAAAATTTGATATGCTAATGGTCTCGTGTGTGGGTGGGAGGAAATGTATAACTGGCGCCCCCTACTGATTTTCAACAAAGCAGCCCCCCGCAGCACGTTTTACAGAGAGCTGTAAAACTCTGGAAGCCTGTGTAACACCCCAAGACCAACAAAAAGGTCTTTTGGGGCCATACTGTTACTACATACTTAGAACTAGTCCTAGAGCTTTCATCAGATTGACTTCAAATGTTATAGCTACATTCATAAGACCTTTGACAGCAAAAGTTATCAAATTCATGAGTTTCCATCACACCATGGATGAGGTATCTAATTTGCATGTTCTGCTATGAACCAGGAAGTTAACAGGAAGTGGTACGTAATTGTGCTGTGAATGGTCCAATCTGCCCCAAACTTCACGTTTTATAGGAGTCCTGCCCCGTACACATCTATATGACAATTTAAAGACAATGACAACACCACGTATTGGCACAGGAAAGGTAAAGTTTTACACTAAGATGTCCAGCTCCTAGCAGGTTGACTCAATTGATCTGACGTTAATGATGCTTGAAAATGAATATTGTGAGTTTTCGTTGAAAGATGTAACCGCAGCCGGCTAACAATTTCGATGTTTCGACATGACATCAAAAGCTATTGTAACTTCGCCTCAGATGGTCAGATCTTTACAAAATTTCACAAATTTAATCAGAGTCCATTTCTGAAAACATCTGCAGTGCAATTTTGAATTATAGTCCTAGCCACCTAAAAGTCTTACTCTTTCATTTTTCCATCTGTAGCAGGTTAACTAAATTGACCTCATATTCAATTAAAATACTGTAATGACCTTCATGATGCACAGAAATTAAACTTTTGAGTTTTCATCAAACTCTGTTGCCAAAGTTACGCATTATTCGCCATAAAACTGGAAGCACTTTTTGAGGGGCAAGGCATACACCAAACTCACAAAACGTGACACACACATCAGAAGTCCTGAAGTGTGATATTTGATATGCTTTTCTTTGCTTTGATGTGTCTACATGGCTCTGAGTGCCACCTAGAGAATTTCAACGAAGCAGCCCCAGCAGTCCGTTTAACCTAGAGCTACAAAACTTGGGAAATGTGTAAAAGCCCATGACCTACAAAACAAATTCTTGGAGCCATGCCCTAAACCTAACAGGAAGTCCAACAATTTTAATTTTATTTAAATTTTTGGGAAAATTTTTGCAATTTCAGCTAGAGCCCGACTGATTTTTCAATATACCTATATTATCACCTGATATAAGCCTTTTACAGAAAAAATGGATCAAGTCAGTCTCAGCTCATATTTTTTTCCCATAGAAAACCTGATTGGAAAACTATGTTCACAGACTATATAGTGCAGGAAATGATGCTGGGGTGGTTTTGAAATAGTTGTATTCTATAGTTTGTCCAGCAGATAGAGCTCTTATTCCATTGTTTACCCTACTGTCATCACTGTAAAAGCAGCAGATTAGAGAAAATACAGCCCTCCCACAATCACACAGTCTAACTGCTTCCCACCTCTGGCAGCTGCAGCTTTGACTCTACATCTCTCACACAGACACACACACGTTTCCCCTTTTCCAGAGAGACGTGGCTGCATCAGTCAGTGTCCAGCAAGTAGCCCTGACGTGTGCAGAGGTGCGAGGGCCTGCTTATCGCCTCTTGCAGCTTTAAAGTAAAGACACAGTAAAGACAAAGCTTACAAAGCTGGTCCATTAATTGTGTCAAAAAGTGTTTAATGATGATTCTTGAAAATTAATATTGTGAGTTTTCCTTGAATTGTTACTACATGACATCAAAACCTGTCATAACGGCACACACACACACACACACACACACAAAATTTTGGACACTTTTAAACAGAGCATCTGTAAACACAACCGTGGCACAGAAGCTATAATAACTCTCATCAAATTTTGATGAATAATAATGAACTACAAACAGTTCACAAGCAAAATGATCTAGTTATGTCACCTCATCTGTAATATCTAGTAATCAGTTCTGTCTGATAAATTTTCTGGCATTCCTTACATACTGCAAACACTGCAAATACCACCCATGGAGTACCAAAAACACCACTGTGTCTACCAAAGATTGCATATTGAAAACAAGAGCATATACTTTATCACCCACCGACACACACATAATCAATGACTTTTATCAGAGCAGCAAGACATTCTCTTGGCATTGAAATATCTTTGCAATTGCTACATGAAGTTATTTGTAGGCAAACACCTCGGAATAAATACTGAGGTCCTGACCACATGACCACAATGGTTGGTATGGCCATGAAAGCAGAGTCGTATTTCCAGATGCGACTCTGCTTTCATGGACCCGTTGATGATGAAACTGTTGTGAGCAAACCAGGAGGAGAGCGAGAGAGTCAGGCCCGGTCTGTCCCTCTTGCTCTCCTCCAGGTCTCCTTCACACTGTTTATCAACAGGTGCTGCATCTGCAGCCCCCGCACCAAATAAGTCAGTTAATATGACACATTTGGCAGCCTCCACTTCTCATGATTTCATGCACTGCTTCTCAGCGCTGCTGGGATGTTTTCTCTGCGGTTGTCTCTCCATCTCACTTGGCTCATTAACCAATTTGAGTGTCAGACCAGCAATTAATTGAAAGATTGACAGTCCATAAGTAAATGACAATTCTATAAACCATTGGGATGTGGGCCAGTCAGCCAATGAGGGGCCTGCCAGCCAGTTCTGTGGCAAAACAAAGAAAATAAAAAAATCCACCAGCTGACCAGCCCACATAAGCATCATCAGCCGACTGGGACAGTGCCTGCTTTGCTAGATGGCCAGTCCACCCATGGAAAAAGCTGTACTTGCTACGGTAAGTTAGGAAGGCTAAAATTCAGAGCAAGATCCTGGTTAACTTCTACAGAGAAGCAAAAGAAAGCATACTAAATGAAAAAAATATGAATTTGGTGCACGGCTCAGGACAGGAAGGCTATACAGTGGCGGTGTAACACATTTCCACTGCTTACATGTGTGTTTCTTTACGGCTTGCTTCATGCTCTGTCACCTGTCAATCCCCACCGGTTGCATGTTAAGTGCGGCACAGCGCAGCACTGCTGGATCAGCTGGAGTGGCGAGACTGAGGAGTTCTCACTGTAATTACAGAATCATGCGCAGTATATCAGTAAAAAAGAAAAAGTAATAACTCCATTCACTCCCTGGATGTATTATAGTGAAGTTGATTCACACCCATAATTCCCTATAAGTTGTTCCACGCCATTTCCTTTCTATGGTTGCCTTTATAAAAGGATGTGTGGTGTCATAAGTAATTTTGTGGTTTACACCTCCATAATTAGCTTCTCTTTGTCCGTGTTGCCTGTAATGACCTCCAAAAACCTCTGACCTGATAAATACAGACCTGGATCCGCTTATCGTGATGTTTTGTTGATGTAGTTACATGAAATATGATCAGACGTAAACACTGAGTGTCTTATTTTGAAAATTAACCAGATTTTTTAATGTTGTATCGCTGTCTGTTTTCCTGTCTGCTCTGTGTTAAATTCAGCTGAATTTATGCAGCGTGAATAGGTGTCCGGCAAAAATAGGAGGCTTGTATATCTGATCAGCAAGCCTCCAGACTGCCTGAGCTGAGACGGAGTCGATCCGCAATGCAGTGGAGCCAGTGGAAATTAACACATCGACACATAGAGTGTGCTCCATCTGCCGTGACGGAGCAGAGCCGTACCGCACACAGATCTGGTGAAAATTAGGGGTAAAACTGCCGAGAACATCACTGATTCACATCTACAGATCATCCGTGACATCGGTGAAGTGAGATGGCTGCACAGAGCCCAAAGGACACCAAAAAACAGCACCCTGTTGACCCTGCTGCTAACTGGCAAAAGATACAAAATTATCTGTGGCCATACCACTAGACTACAGCTTCATTCCCCAGGCTGTGAGACTCATCAACTCTTCCTTCAACTCTAAAAGATGTAGCAGCAAATTAAATTAAAATTTGTCCCAGGTCACACTAAACAACATACTCTACCTTGTACTTTGTAGTCTCAGCAGGGATGGCCAGGTTAGCACCAGTGTACAGGTGATGAGGCTGAAGCCTCTGCAACATCGATTTCAAGCTCCGGCTGAGTCTTAGCAGGGCATTACACAGTGATCCCACCGCTCATGGTGTACAATCTTAGGCATCTCTGCACACTTCACAGGCAGGTGGCTGCTAAACACTGCACTCTGCATGGTCTACATTGAGGCACTCGAAGCAGCAGTCATGAAGGTCTTTTCCAGTAATGTGGCCAGAACACAATGGCCACCAACAAGGTTATGGAAGTGAGGACTCTGAGGAAGCTGTTCAGTGAGCAATCACAGCACTGAGGAGAGGAAAATGAGAATGTCTGGTGGTGGGTGAGCCAACTCTTTTATACAGTGGGTTTTGCACTTACTCAGGTAGGCACGTCCAGATTGGCCAACTATGTTTGATCAGTTTTATTGTATGAATGCATGTTTGTGATTGTAAGACTACTATTATCCACAGAGTACAGTTGAGGGCAGACCCTGGATGAGATAGAACTATGCGGGGTACCATACACGAACGCACTGCAGTGTACAGATTATGACTGCAGTCTTCAAACATGGATGATTAAAAAGCAGCAGCTTACAGTGTAAGAAGAGCGGTAAAAGAGGCAAAAGGAGTACAGATAGGAAGTGAAACTGCAATTCCAGAAACGCAATCCCTATAACATGTGGCAAGGTCAAAGAAGTATGTCAGATTACAAACACACATGCCCTCCTTGTCAAGTCTAATCTGTCCGGGAGGTGAGCTAAACAATTTTTATGCTTACTTTGAAGCCATCGGCAGTCAACAAGCAAAAACAGCTGAAGAAAAGATTAATGGATGGTTGGGTGCACCTCTGACACCTGTTTCCTTCTCTGAGCATGATGTCAGGAGGGCTTTCGAGCAAGTGAACACCAAGAAAGCAGCAGGACCAGAGGGTATAGTGGGCCAACTAGTGGTGTTCACAGCAATATTCAACTGCTCAGTGCTTTCAGAAGTCCACCATCATTCCCAGGAAAACAAAACCAACCTGCTTGAATGACTACTGCCCAGTGGCACTCACCTCTGTAGCGATGAAGTGCTTTAAACAACTGGTTAAGGATTACATCTGCTCCTCACTTAATCAGCACACTGGTCCCACTGCCTACTGGCCCAACCAATTTACCCCAATGTCCCAATGGCACACATCCTTCACAACACTCTACCTCACCAGAAAATAGAGGGAGCTGTGTAGCATTGCTATTAAGCATATAACACCATAGTTTTATTGAAGCTCATCACAAAGCTCATCGAGCTGTGATTTAACACCTCACTGTGCATGTAAATCCCTAACTTTCTGAGACAGATCCCAGGAGGTGAGAGTGGACAGACACCGGAGAACCCCAGGGCTGGGTTGTCTTATGTACCATATGCCAAAACATAGTACCTTGTCCACAAATTCACCAGAAGTAGCATTACTTGTATGAAAAAACTATGAAATACCTGGATCAGGAACCCACAAAACTCATGTAACATGACATGTAATAACTCAAAATATAAAGGCCAATATCAGCCAATATGTGTCCCTTGAGTGCATGGGGGTAGGGGAGAGGGGGGTTGCTTACTGCAAGAGTCTCTGTGGTTTCCGAACAATCTGACCTGATCGAGTCATTGGTGGGCCACCAGAATGTGTCCCAGCAGTCACTGTGGAAGCAGTGACAGTCCCATGGTTTTGTTGTGGCTGGACTCGTGAGACCCATTCTGAAGGTTTCCGCTGCAGGGGAACAGAGGGGCAGGCACGGGCAGAAGCTTGTTCAACGTCAGCTGATCCAGTGTGTAGGGGTAGTGAACCAGATAGTGCTGCATAACTAGACAGAGTGTCCATTGGTTGTTGACCTAAGTTGGTTCACAGGTGTTGAAACAGTATCCCAAGTGCATCAATAAGGCTTCAAGTGATCATAGTGTATAACTTCTGATCCAGCTTGAGGATGTCTCAAATCCAATAGGTTGTAGACAAGTCCATTGTCATCTGATGAGACAACTCTGTAAAGCCCAGTCCACTTTGGGTCAAGTTTTCTTCTCTGTGTAGTGGGATCATCCATTCATACCAGATCCTCAGGCCAATAAAGTTTGAACTTCACATCTTTGTAAGATGTAATACTCACGCTTGAGTCTCTGCTCCTCATGGTAAGAGTAAACAGCTTGAAAAACTGTCAAGCCATTTCATCGTTCTGAGCCATAGTTCAGTGGAGACTGTGATACTGTAGGCATAGAGACATCAACATTTGCAGGAACACGAGGGTCCCTTCCATGAGCAAGGAAATACGGTGAGTATCCACTGCTGGAGTGCGGGGTAGAGTAAAAAGAGAGAACCACTGCTGGCAAATAATGGTCCCATTCACCACCCTTCTGATGAATGAGTTTAAATCAACCATCCGATTTCCACAGGGTGGGTATGGTGACATTCTTTTCTTTTTGATGTTCAGTCTCTGACATATCATGTGAATAATTTCTGATTTATACTGTTGTCCTTAATCTGAAAACAGTTCTTCTGGAACTCCATGTTCAGGAATGTATCTTTCACAAAGCAGCTGTGCTACGGTGGCAGCTTTCTGATCTGACATGGGGAAAGCATTTAAATACTTTGTGAAATGGTCTTGTACTACGAGCACAAACTTATGGCCACGTGAGATGAGTGGCAGCTCAGTAATATCTGTGCACACAAACTGGAATGGTCTTTCAGCTTGAAACAACTGCCAGAATGAAATAGCAGTTGGTTCCAAAAAATATTGTTATAGCTTATTATTTTACAGCATGCTCCTTTAAAACTCTCAAAATGGCAGGTAAAGTTCAAAATTAACAGTCATTGCCTTAAAGAGTTAGGCAGATCCACTTGAAAGTTGTAGTACTCAGAGAAACATGTGAACAACTTTACTATGTGTCCCATGCAGACAAGTTCATTAGCAGCTAGTAGCACACATGAACAGCACCCAGATCCCCGGAGAGCAGGAAAAAAAAAAGTTGTTGCATCCACAATGTCCGTCTATATTACTAACTGCCCTTACTTGCTCATATCATGATGAAATGTCCGGTAGTCCATACTGTTTCACTCATGCACAGGCCGAGTTGCAAGCTAAACGTCAGCACAACATTAGCAGAAGTACTCCACACTGATGAGAGAGAGAAAAAAACTCTGGCACCAGTCGCGGTAAATGCAGCTCATTAGCTGGGTAAGGTTAATCCTTTAAACTTAAAAACTCAACAACACTGCTGCCACCAGTGTAAGGCTGCCTTCTCCCAGCCTTAATTTACAAGGTTGAATGACCTGAGGTTGTGAGTAAGATAGAAAGAAAGCATGGGGAATGACTTTTTGTATCCCCATAACTTACTTTTTTGATGTTTGCTCCACCAACAAGGACAATTCCACAGAAAACACAAGCCTCTCCTGCCTCACTCCACGGTCTAAACAATCCTTACCCTTAAAGGGGAGGTGCACCATATAAAGTAGTTCCTTATTTTTAGATTAAACCAAGAGCAACTTAAAACAACATAACGTATGAATTTAGCATAAAAAGAAATTAACTTAGTCTTCTAAATAAATCATAAAATAAAATACGTTTATCTACCAAATAAAATAAAACTTCACAAAAATTAATCTCATCTCACAGTATCAGTGGGTCCTAAATGGAGGGTGAGGGTGGATAGTTTAAAGTACCTTGTTGTCTATACAACTGTGGGCCTTACCTGACCTAATTCAGACCTGATCTAATTCAGTGGTGAGAAGGCCAAGATAGAGACTGTTTTACCTCAGACACCTTTATAAATTCCAGGGTAAAATACAGAGAATTTGCACCATTAGGAGATTCCTAACCGTGCATTCACACTGGATGCAGTGCAAGCGCTTTGTGCACCGTGTTTACTTTCAAAGTCAATGCAAGGGTAAGGTCTAACACGAATTCATGCCGATTGGCGCCATGGATGCGGAGGGTGTACGCAATAGATGCAAAAACGCGTAATTGGCCACTTCGCGCAAGTTGAATTTTTTTTTTCAAGCATTTCATGCTTCAAAAATAAAAAAGCCACAAAATACAAGTGAGGATCGTGATGCAAGTTTTTAAAAAAACATTTTTGGTGTGAAAGCACAGTAACAGGGAATGGTTAGTGGCCTGGTACAGAAACAGCACTGAACAGGGCAGCAAGGACTTGCAAAGAGTAGTTTGCTCAGCTGAACATACTATAGGTGCTGCTGTCTAAAGCACGTTTACAGCAAGTACTACAAAAACAAAGGCAGGAAAATCAGTTATGATCACTGCCTTTTCTCCCTCTTAAGGTAGCAAAGAAGGCACCGGTTATACAAGGCCAGCACTGAGAGGCTCAGGAAGAGCTTCCACCCTCAGACCTCAAGAATTCTGGATAAAGTCCCTGCCTATTTCTAAATTTAACATTGTGTAATTGAAATTGATGAAACTGACAACTGCATTTTCCTGAAATCAGTATGGAGTTTGCATGTTCTCTTCATGTCAGTGTGGGTTTTCTGCGGGTTCTTCGGCTTCCTTCCACATTCCAAAGACATGCAGGTTAGCTTAATTGGTGCCCGTAGGTGTGAATGTGAGTGAGAATGGTTGCCTATTTCTAAATGTCAGCCCTGCGATAGACTGGCAACCTGTCCAGAGTGTACCCTGCCTTTTGCCCACTGACAGCTGGGATAGGCTCCAACCCCTCGGCGACCCTTAAAAGGATAAACGGTTACAGCCATTGAATGAATTAATGATTGTTGTTGCAATGTTTTGGATTCAGGCTTTATGTGTACAGTTTTGTTTAATTGTTGTTGTTTTTTAAAATCAAATATTGTTATGTTTCTGAAGGAATGTGTTTCTGTGCTTATTTCCATATTTGCCATCAAAAATGTAAAATAAGAAATCTTGTAGATGTAGAAAGACCTGGTATAATAATGTACAAAAATACTATCATCAGAAATCAAATTTTTAGAAATTGTATTGAGTATTGATAAAGTGTCGAAGCTGGCATAAGGCCTACTTAACTAGATTAGGCTCAGTCAATACTCAAACTTTATGTATGCATTTACCACAATTAACCCAGCAAGTCATATTAGTCTCACTGCTCCCTCCTGCCTTAGTATATACTAATCTGACTTTTAATTTTTTCTTTACACAACTGGAATAAACAACTGTAAACAATAATAAACAACAACAATACACACAAACAGCTGTTTTCTGAACGTATATATTGCCCCTTTATACAAAACTTAATTGTAACAATTTTAGTTTCTTATTTCTATACTACTCATTGTGGTGTAATATTTGATCTCAATGTCTCTTCTGGATAACACATCAATAATATTAAAAAAATACTACCTATTTCCCCTTATGATACATTACCAAGATTTGTCCATTCTTTCCATGGATGATGTGAAAACACTTGTTCATGCATTTGTTTCATCTGTGATTGACTACCGATTGACTACAAACACTGCTCATTACTGTTGCTGTTTATGTAGTGGCAGTGTCAGAAATTCTGTTTGTAATGCCTTGTATTTTAAGTGTGTGTGTGTGTGTGTTTGTTTCTTTTGCTGCTTATTGCTATTTTTATTTATTTTTTTTAAAGGCATTTTATTTTTATCTATTTTTAAGAGCAGTAATTAAAATTTGAAGTGTATATGTGTGTGCATTTGCCCACCTGCTGACGGTGTGCTGGATGTGGCGTATCCATATGTTCTTGTCATCTTTGGAGGCAGCATGGAACTCATACATCTCTGGGGGAGAGGAGTCGCTGATGAGGAACATACCTCGCTCCTGATTGGCTATATCCCTCAATATAAGGTTCTGAAGGGACAGTACTGGAGGTTTGTCCTAGATCACATAGGAGAGGATTGTTTTAAGAAAGTAATACAGAAAGAGAGAATAAACAGTTGTCTAATCAGTATTGTGTGAGAAATGATGCATTTGTGTGAGTGCATTTTCTTACAAGACATGGAAATATGTATCTCTGGTCTTTCTCCTGCAGAAAAACGAGGATGTCTGTCATCAACAAGACCTGTATATCTACACACAGAGAACATACAAAGACACACAGTATATAAGCACACACCAAAGAACATTAAAGTTTTTTTTATTATTCTTTTTTTAAAATTCCATCAAGATATGAACACGTGTAAACCTAAAGCCATACTGATCCCAAAATCATTGCTTGGTCATAATGGGTATAACCTGAATTTAAGCCCCAAACTAGAAACTAAAGGCACACGGTCTTCGGGAAACCTGATTGAGGATCACTGATTGATGCCGTTGGTGCCGACTACTACTGCTATTACTATATGTCATACGTCCACTATTATAAATGTCGTTGTTTCTTAAGTAGTAATGATGTGTAGACGATGAAGAAACCTCCACTGACACTGACTTGGTTGCATAAGAATCAATTTATTACAACAAAGTTCAGCATTCACCAGGCACCATGGTCTGCCTGGGAGAGGATTCAGTACCAATGCGAATCTCTCTCTCTTACAGCTCATGCATGTCTCTTATATAGGTACAAGCATCTACACATTCATCAGTAAACATTCCTCACCTACTGTGATCAATCACAAAAACCCCCTAAGGGGCCACATTCCATGTCATTTAAGCCTGGTGCCAGTAATCCGGACATCCGACTCCAAGGCCTAACCATCCATCAACCTCTGACCTCAAGATAAGACGCATATAAACAAAGCATAATACACCTCATAAGTATAGATGCTTCAGCAGCAACACTATTGTTCTTTTCTTTATTCTTATAAGTTTTACGCTCTTTTCAGATGATTTCTGCGTTTATAATGTCAAATGGAGACGGAATGTTGGAGGTCAGAGCACCTGACATCACTAACAAGCTCCTGCACTCTAGATACCTCTGTCTCTGCTCTTTCACAAAAAAATCTCAAACAAAGTCTTCTGCTGCCAACAGTTTAAGGTCTTCATACACAATTTGTTTATCCGAACATAGGAAAACCTGTGGAGGTTGGAAAAAAGTAGGTTTGAAAGCTGACAACCCAACACAGCTGGCTCATTGCACCTCTAAAGGAAGGGAGACCCAAAAAATTCCCCATTTACTCTGCTACAAACTGAGATGAAAAATTTCTGGAAATTTGCTGCCACAAGCTTTTTCTTACACAAGGATTTAGGATATGTAGCAGATATTTTTTCAGGCAAATTTGGTATTTCTGCATTCGTTATGACCTCCTTTCGCTTCCCGTTGAAATATTTTGACTAAAGGTATAGCTGTAAAATGGAAGAGTTTGACAGGGACATTTCCATCAAATTCAGCTGCCTCCTTTGAGCTGACTTGAGAGGGGAGGGGAGAGGAGGGGTGCACCTGGGCCATTAATTATCATGGCAACGGGCACTTACACACACACAGACTGCCATCCTGGTGTGTGTGTGACTTTTCCAATACAAAAATGCCATTTAGTGATGCCTGGTCCACTTGCCCACTAGTCATTAATGGTTAACTGACCCTTTATATTGCCATCATTGGCCCTTGTGGCCCCTCAGGTGGAGGGGGCCCTTAATTGGCCCTTGTGGACAATGAAAGTTGCCAGTTAGAAATGAATGGTCCACTTGGGGGACCTCTGGAGGAGGGGCCACAAATAAGCCATTGATTGGCCTTTGTGGCCCCTCAGGTGGACAGGCCTTTTAGGTGTCTTAGGTCTCAGTTGCATCATTCTGTAAAGTCTTTCCAGGTGAGAAACAATAACAGTAATCCTGCTTGATAACTGCTAACCCTTTGAACACTATAAATGCTGGCTGGGTGTTTTAAAGTTGCACTGATACTGGTTTCTAACTCATACAAAATTCAGACAATAATGGAAGGGTGGAATATTTTCCCTGACAGCATAGCGAAGCCTTTATTGTTAGTTAGCTTATGCTAATGACGAAGCCAGCGCTAGCATAGGGCAAACTACTGTTTACTGACAGTTAACTGAAAAAAGAAAACAAGGTTTTGGTTTACGTCCAGTTTTTAAAACAACTGTGTCTTTTTTACATATACTTTTTGACAGGCATACGAAGCTGGGAAATATTAAAAATTAACTAATAATGTTAATGTTCTTGTTTGCTGTAGTACGCCATCAGCCAGACAGCAAACGAAAATCCTTAGCTTCCATTGGAACAAGCTAATATTAATTTATAGGCTAACACTGCTAATGTTTGTCTCTGGCTGAGGTTTTATCAGAGGCTTTAGCTCTTTCCAGCCTCCAGGTGGGTAAGACAAGCTTAAGTGTTTAACAGTCCTCTCATGAAAGTCATTGACTAGCTAAATATTATGCTGTATGGGTTATAACTGACATTCTGGCTAGTTTGTTGGATGATGCATGTGTCTATAAACCAGTGGTTACATACACACATACTCTCTCCTATGAAAAACAGCTTTATTGTGAATGGATTTAAATAAAACTTTGATATACATGTAGGAGCCAATCATGCAATTATTTGTGTAAATGATTCTGTTTACATGATTATTTATTTGATTATTTTGGTTAATTAGTCAGTAGGGCTGGGGCGACGCATCGACGTAATCAATTATGTGAATATGTTGATTCACATAATGTGCGTTCACAGCAGACCCTCACAGTGCGTTTGGGTCTGCCAGGTCTGACCGGCGTCCTCCCCCACCATCAGAGCCAGCTCACCACCAGGTGGTGATCGGCTGACAGCTCCGCCCCTCTCTTCACCCGAGTGTCCAAGACATACGGCCCCAAGTCCGATGATACGACTACAAAGTTGATCATCGAAATGCAGCCTAGGGTGCCCTGATGCCAAGTGCGCATATGGACACCCTTATGCTTGAACATGGTGTTCGTTATGGACAATCTGTGGCGAGCACAGAAGTCCAATAACAAAACACCACGTTCAGAACAGGGGGGCCATTCCTCCCGATCACGCCCCTCCAGGTCTCACTGTCGTTGCCAACGTGAGTGTTGAAGTCCCCCAGCAGAACGAGGGAGTCCCCAGAAGGAGCACTCTCCAGCACCCCCTCTAAGGACTCCAAAAAGGGTGGATACTCTGAACTGCTGATTGGACCATAGGCACAAACAACAGTCAGGATCCGTCCCCCAACCTGAAGGCGGAGGGAGGCTACCCTCTCATTCACCGGGGTAAACTCCAACATACAGGCACCGAGCCGGGAGGCAATAAGTATTGCCACTCCTGCCCAGTGTCTCTCACCAGTGGCAACTCCAGAGTGGAAGAGAGTCCAACCCCGCTCGAGAAGACTGGTTCCGAGCCCACATTGTGTGTCGAGGTGAGGCCGACTATATCTAGTCGGAACTTCTCAACCTTGCGCACCAGCTCAGGCTCCTTCCCCGCCAGAAAGGTGGCTTTCCACGTCCCCAGAGCTCGCTACTGCAGCCGAGGATCAGACCGCCAAGGTCCCTGCCTTCGGCTGCCGCCCAACTAACACTCCACCCGACCCCTATGGCCCCTCATACGGGTGGTGAGCCCATGGGCAGGAGGTCCCATGTCACCTCTTTGGGCTGTGCCCAGCCGGGCCCCATGGGTAAAGGCCCGGCCACCAGGCGCTCGCCATCGAGCCGCACCCCCAGGCTTGGCTCCCGCGTCCGGGCAAGGGAAACTCTGGACCATTCATCTTAGTCTTCATAAGGGTCTGGTGAGCTACACTTTGTCTGGTCCTCCAATCTATGCTGTTGGCACTGCATGTTTGTGCAAACCACAGATGATGGTATATGTTTAACATGTGGTGGATGTGTTTAAATTTTAGGTGTCCTTACGTTACAAGTGTTGTCCTCTAATTAATAATGAAGAAAAACCCCTCTCTCCAACTAATATAGTCATTCTGCCATGTCATTAGTTAAGAACGACTTCACAGCATTTAGGAGGTAGGTGTAAATCATAAGTTATACCTTTTAAGTTATCAGTTAAATCGTATGTTGGAACTACGTCTCAAATGGTGAAATTAGGTTATAACTTAAATTATCCCCCAAGTTTATAACTTAAACTACGTTTGCTGGTGCAACAGGCTGCACAGCCTGTTTAGAAGAACCATGTGTGTTTGTTAGAGTTCTGACTTCAATAATCATAAGTCTCAGGCTCCATCTTTAGGCACTATTTTTTATTGTATTAGATAGGTCTATTAGACTTAGTATATTGACTCTACAAGATATTGTTCTGTGCTGTACTACTGTTCATTTACTTAACAATCAGTCTAATGTTTTCCTGTGGTTACCTTTGAGCCGGGAACCTGGGGTTTTCCAGAAAAGGGTCCCTTCATGGATAAGTCTCCTGCGGAATAACTCTCCAGGCTTGAAAAGTCCACCATCCCTAACTCTGGCCTCAGCCCGTGGGTCCAGCTTGGCCTGGATCTCTTGCAGGCGCTGTGTTTTTCCTAGGTCCTCCATCTGCCAACCAGGGTAGAATTAAAAAAAAAAAAAGCATAATCATTTCTTATTATCATTAACACAAGTTTGTCTCCTCTTTTTTTCTTCAGTTTCTTCTTTTTCATCTTATTTCTAATATGAATACATTATATTATGAAAAACATATTGATTATCAATATTGTTATGTGTGTTGTGTCACCCACAACTAGACCTTCTGTTATTTTGGTGGTGATTTTGCTTTATGCTGTAAAGCCCTCTAAGACAAATTGTAAAATGTGATAATGCACTTTATAAATAAAATTGACTTGATCTGACTTGAAAATGCTATTATTTCTTATTGATTTCACTATGACTATCAATATTGTTTTTGTTGTTCAACCCTGTTATCATTTGATATATACATTTTTTTTAACATTATAATTCAACTCATCATGCAAACACATCCACTGACAATTTCTTGTCCTTTCAGGGGCCCAAAAAAGTGAGGAAACAAATGTTTTAATATTATTATTGTTATTATTATTGTTGTTATTATTATTATTATTATTATTATTATTATTATTATTATTAATAAGTCTTATGAAGCGAAGTGTAAAGCTCTTGCAACCCCACTCTATATCATCAAATCTGCAACAAATGTCACAAGTTTCCAGGCTTCTACTTGCTAATTTTGAGTAACAGCACCTCCTATTGGCAACAGGAAGCCCACCGTCTGTGACTTGCATCATCCAATTTATATTATATTGTGTGTTCTACACACACACACATATATATATATATATATATATATATATATATATATACAGCTATACAGCATCATAGGAATAATTAGTGAGCTCTTTATTGGACACAGAGAAACTAAATTTAACTCCTTCAAGCAATGTGCGATATTCATGAAACTAAACTTGTATTATAAACAAAGAACAAAACAATCACTTTTGTCACAGAATCTTACAATGAGGCACTCAAAAATGCAAATAGCTGCCACATGTCAGTATTTTGCTACCTGTTGGTCTATTGAACTAATAAGTTCCCTGATCATGGAGAGAGCCTTGGCCAGAGAGGAGGCTTCTTCTTCATCATCTGAAAGATAAATAAACAAAGAATTATTGTGGACATACAAGAACAGTCGGCAGAATATTATCATTATCCATTAATTTTGCCAACTATTAAACTCTCACAGACAGACAAATGAATATACCATGTGAACATACTTAAAGACTTGTTAATGTCATGGGTACTGTGCGCAAGCCTATTGTTTTAACATTGATTTAACATTGTTATACTGAAGCAGACCCCAAGTAATATCTGGGTGTAAAGCTTGTTTTTACATTTAGTAGTGAAATCTTATTGTGGTATGTATAAAAAGCAGCAGACTAATAATAAAGCCATTGTGATGATTCACCAGTGGTATTGTCCAGAATGCGCTGAATAAGGACAGGATACTTGGAGATCCGCTGAGTCACCAACAAGATGCACTCCTGAACACCATGGCAACGCAGCAAGGGTCCACGACTCACCCGCTGCCCAGATACACAAAAACACACCAAGTTAAGAGGTTGAGCTTTTGAGCCCTCGCTACTCTCTAGCCCCTCTCAAGTGGTTCCTGTGTCTCTGACTAAAAATTATATGGAAATGAATTGCGATTATTTTTTAAAAGTTTTCATTCAATTTTTCAATTGCAAAAATATGTAGCCTGTACACAGAATATGAAAATGTATTTCATTAACTAAAAAATGCATCATATTTCCATGGCCTTGGTGCCTTTTCTGCTAAATTTTGCCAAATTTAAAAAATGGTGGGCGGTCCTGGATCAAAAAAGCCTGACTAGCTATGGATTCCAAATCCAAGATAGGAGAAGTCTCAGAGGAAAATGGAGACATTATTGGTGCATAAAGATAGATCTTTTAATTTTACCACCAACACTGCAAAGTTAATGTAACAAAAAATAATAAATAGTGGTCAAATATTGTAATGGTAGGACTGTTAGACTACACGTCCCATAATGCTTTGTGCCTACGGGGGGGGCACTTCCTGTTTTTGTATGAATACAGACGTTCCGACAGAAGTCCAGGAGTCCCGTGTCGTTATTATACATGGTGTCAGAAGTGGCGAACTGCAAGTCTCCGCGGTATTTTCAGGTGCAGTATAGAGCAGTAAACTGGCGGAAGAAGTTTTCGTGCAGTTTTAGACCGAAAATGACCGGCAAAAAGACGACAGCAGATCGTAGCTAGCTGCTAGCGTACGAGCGTTGCTAGCATACGGCCCCACTTGGCGCATGTTGGCGGCAGAGGGAGAACTGCAGGGAGACGGCGCATCAAGTTCGGATTCTGAACGTGAGGAGACGAGGGATTCAGCAACGGCGATGGTGACCACTGTGCAGTTAACTCCCCCAGAGCCATTTGACTTTTCATGTCCGACAGATTGGCCAAAGTGGATCAGAAGACTTGAAAGGTTTCGTATTGCAACTGCTTTGGACAGTAAAACAGAGGAATATCAGGTGAATTCACTGTTATACGCAATGGGAGATGCTGCTGACGATGTTTTAGCAGTTTTGCCATTAACTGCTGAAGACAAAACGAAATATGAAGCTGTTAAAGCAGCGTTTGAGAAGCACTATGTGGGAAAATATAATGTGATCTTTGAGAGGGCACAGTTTAATTCCAGACGTCAACAGGACGGTGTGAGAGTGCCGAATCATTCATCACAGCTGTACACAAACTTGCAGAAAAAACTGTGGATTCGGAGTGCTTAAAGATGAACTCATAAGGGACAGAATTGTAGTTGGCATAAAGGACAAAAGACTTTCAGAACAGCTACAACTGGACTCAGAGTTAACACTTCCTAAAGCCATACAGAAAGTCAGACAGAGTGAAACTGTAAAGAAGCAACAAGCAATATTACATAGCAGCTCTGTGGAAGACAAAACACTGAACATGGACATTGTAAGGATGAACATGAAAAAAGGAAGAACTCAGACATGCAACAGTTAAAGAAGGGACAAAAGCCAGTTCAGCAGGACGAAAAAGAGTGCGGCCGCTGTGGTCGTAAGAACAGACACTCGTGGAAAGACTGCCCAGCGAGAGAGGTACAGTGTAGAAAATGTCAGAAAAAGGGACATTTTGCTGTAGTTTGTCGCAGTAGTGAAGCTGCAGGATTACGGGAAGTCACAGAAAAAAAAGACGACACAGACGGTGAGGATTGTGTGTTCCTGGGAGAAGTAGGCACAAACACATCAGAACCCTGGGTTGCAAAGGTAGCAAACTGAATGGGACAAAAGTGGAGTTTAAACTTGACACTGGGGCAGATGTTACGTCTATTCCAGAGAAACTGTACAAACCCAAAAGAGACGGTAAGCTGCAGAAACCCAAAAAGAAACTTTTAGGGCCAGGCAACCACCCACTCAAAGTTAAGGGCTGTTTTGGGGCACAGTTGGTAGCGAAAGGACGCAGTACATCACAAGAAGTCTACCTGGTGTCAGGCCTAGTGCAGCCACTGTTAAGCAGACCAGCCTGTGAGGAATTGGGGTTAGTGTACAGAGTAGACACAGTCAAAGAACCTGAGACAGATTTCAGAGCAGCGTACCAAGATGTGTTTCAGGGTTTAGGCAAGCTGAAAGAGCCTTACCACATAGAATTAGAACAGGGAGCCATACCAATAGCTCTCTCTGCCCCACGACGTGTTCCCTTCCTCTCAGAGATGCAGTGAGAGAAGAGTTAAACAGAATGGAAGCGATGGGAGTTATTTCTAAAGTCACTGAGCCTACGGAGTGGTGTTCAGGCATTGTTGTCATTCCCAGACCAGACAAAAAGCCACCCAGAATATGTGTAGATCTCACACCTCTGAATACATCAGTGAAAAGAGAACGCCTTATCCTCCCAGCAGTGGATCAAACACTGGCTATGATGAAAGACGCTAAAGTGTTCACAAAGCTGGATACCCGTTCCGGATTTTGGCAAATACCTCTCACACCAGAGTCATGGTCCCTCACAACATTCATCACGCCTTTTGGGAGGTATCAGTTCAACCGCCTTCCCTTTGGCATAGCATCAGCACCAGAACAATTCCAAAGGAGAATGTCACAGATGCTGGAGGACTTTGATGGAATAGTCTGTCATGCTGATGATGTGCTTGTATATGGTAGAGACAGACAGGAGCATGACCAAAGACTGCATCGTGTGCTCAAAAAGTTTGCCAAGGAAGAAATCATGTTCGGAAGAAATCATGTTCGTTGGACACAAAGTTTCAGCAAAAGGCATTGAGGCTGACCCTAACAAGGTAAAAGTGATCCAGCAGCTGCCACAGCCCAAGTGTGTGGAAGATGTACAGCGTCTCATGGGCATGGCTAATTACCTCGCTAAGTTCATGCCACGGTTGGCCACGATAACCACACCGCTTAAGGAGCTTCAAAAAGAGAGAAATGAGTGGATATGGGCAGAGCCACAGGAAACAGCGTTTCAGAAACTAAAAGACATACTAAGCTCTCCTGAAGTGCTCGCTCAGTACTCTAATACAGCAGACACAAGAGTTGCTGCTGCAGATGCATCCCCGTACGGGATCGGAGCCGTACTCACACAGAAGCAGGTAGATGGTATGTGGCGACCAGTGACATACATTTCAAGAGGGCTGACAGACACTGAGAGGCGCTATGCACAAATAGAAAAGGAGGCTCTCGCGGTCACGTGGGCATGTGAAAGACTTTCGTCATATCTCATGGGACTACAGTTCACACTGATTACTGACCACAAACCCCTCGTCCCTCTTCTGAGCACGAGAGGTTTGGATGACCTTCCTCCACGCATCCTAAAGGCTTGGCTGCTACGTTTCTCATTCAAAATCATCCATGTTCCAGGTAAAAACCTTGTCACAGCCGACGCCCTGTCACGTGCTCCAGTGGGAGGTCCACCCTCTGCAGGTGAACTTCATCTGGAGAAAGAGGTGGAGGTTTTTGTGGACTCAGTTGTATCCTGTCTCCCAGCCACGGACAAGAGGTTGGAGGAGATAAAGTCAGCACAGGACAATGACGAACTGTGTAGAAAAGTGAAGGACTATTGTCTAGCAGGTTGGCCATAGAAATACAAGCTAGATGCAGACATCAAAGCGCACTGGCAACACAGGATGGATTTACACATCGCTAATGGCCTTCTCATGAAAGGAGACAGACTTGTGATACCGTCACCTCTGAGAGGAGACGTTCTGCAGTGTCTGCACGAAGGCCATCAAGGGATCTCGAAATGCAGGGCTAGAGCCAAGGAGTCAGTCTGGTGGCCCGGCATCTCAGCACAGATAGGCCAAATGGTGGACAAGTGTGAAACATGTCAAAAATACAGAGTACAGAACTGTGAACCACTGTTACCCACTCCACTTCCGCGCACGCCCATGGCAGAAGGTAGGCATGGATCTCTTTGAGTGGTCAAAGAAACAGTACCTTTTGATCATTGACTTTTTCTCAAGATATATTGAAGTAGCACAACTCAAACACACGTCGGCAGAGGTCACTATCAGTGCTGTTAAAGAGGCCTTTGCTAGACATGGAACTGCAGAAACTGTGGTATCAGATAACGGACCGCAGTTTTCATCAGAACAGTTCAAGCAGTTTGCGAAGGAATACCAGTTCAGGCACATCACAGGCAGCCCCCGGTACCCCCAGGCCAACGGGGAGGCCGAACGCGCTGTTCGCACCATCAAGGACTTGTGGAAAAAGGACAATGACTTCAACAGAGCACTGCTGGTGTACAGAGCCACCCCGCTGGAACATGGGTTCTCGCCAGCTCAGCTGCTAATGGGGAGAAACCTGCGCACCTCTCTACCTCAGCCCACAGCCAAGCTGGATCCTAAGTGGCCGGACTTGCAAGCTTTTCGAAAGAAGGATGAGGAGGGGAGGCGTGAGCAGGCAAAACACTACAACCGGAGACACCGTACCAGACCACTTCCAAAAAACTAACACCGGGACAGAAAGTTTGTATTACTACAGAAGGAACTACAGGAGCAGTAGTTAGACCTGCCAGTACTCCCAGATCTTACGTGGTAGAGACTGATAGAGGTTTTCTAAGGAGAAACAGGAGTCACCTTAGACCTACAGGTTCCATTACACGGTCTGGTCGAGTTGTAAGACCTCCTTATAGGCTAGATTGGTGAAATAGAGGACACCTGTTCATTTAAATGACAAAACGAATGTTCAAAATGCTGTTTATGCAGTTGTTTGAAACAGTTTGTGTTTATGGTGTTAACGGAAAGAAAACACAGAGAAACATTACAATGTTTATGTTGAAATGAGTATACAGCACATTAATGTTCATATAAGCTGTCAAATGCTTTATTGTTGTTTGCTTGAAAATGAGTATGACTTTAGCTAAAAGGAGGAGGTGTAATGGTAGGACTGTTAGACTACACGTCCCTAATGCTTTGTGCCTACGGGGGGGGGCACTTCCTGTTTTTGTATGAATACAGACATTCCGACAGAAGTCCAGGAGTCCCCTGTCGTTATTATACAAATATATTGATGAATGCTCATGTAGACCCATTAATAATATTGATAGGCTAGTTTGACTATATGTGTTGTGTTACCTGCGGCTCCAGACAGATTTTTTTTTGTTTGTTTTGGGCCAGAAATAGCTCTTTTGATAGTAAAGGTTGCCGACCCCTGAACTAGACAAATATGAATTAAATAAAAGAGAGATTTTAAACCCTCTAGATATGCCAATGTTACCTCCTTAGCCTACTTGTGTGGAAAATAACAGTTTTAGGCTACATTTTAATGAAAAAAACAACAACAAAGAAACATATTTGTCATGAAAATGCATAAAATACATTGTCAGTGATACAAGTCAGTAAATAAATTGTTGTACTTGGGCCCATTTAATAGTTACTGTAGAGCCTTTCATGGGTCCCCTCCCTTGGCCTTTCATGGGCCCACCCAGGCTTTAGATCAAACTTGTGGTGGGGGCTACCAAAATAGACTTAAACAAATAAGCACTAAATTAATAAACACTTTCTATCAACATGCCACACGGCTTGTTTGTGTAGTAGTGTGGTTGTGCAAAACCTTTCCTGGCCTCATGACATTACACTTGGATTAAAGGCATAGTCCTGAAAGTTTAGGAAATGTATGAAAATTTGACAGTTATTTTACAGATACAGACTCTCCTTATGTCACACACCCACACCCTCATGCACGTTTGCACATTTTCTTTAATAACCAACTAATACATTAATTTTTACTAAAACCAAATTAAAACTAGGTGCTAAAATTAACCAGTACAGTTCATAACATATGTATGATTTCTTATTTAACGTATCAAGAGCTCACTTTTATTTAGCATTTTTAACACACCACCTGGTGTGTATACACCACCTGGTGTGTACTGGTGTGTACTACACAAAACCATTTAGAACTGTGTTCTTAATGGTTTTGTGTATGTCTCACCCGTATGAAGCACAGGAACTTCTTGTCTCTGGCCAGCAGTTCCTTGTACAATTTGACAGCCTTCAAGTGACGGCTACAGAATTCGGCATAGGTCTTCCGCATGTCATCTGCGTACTGACCTGAGAACTATTAGAAGAAGACATGCACAAGTTGTTATGTTCATGTGTAAATGTGAGAGAACACATGCTTAACCTGGAGCAACATCAATTTCCTTGTGCTGCAAAGCTATTTCTTTCAAAAACAATGAAAAAAAAAATGCAGTTAACAACTTAGTAATAAACACACTGCAAGAAATTAGTAGATTTAAGCAAAGGAAAAATGGAGAAATAGGGAAAGGAAATACACAAGGGATAACTATATGTATTGTTAGAATTACATTTAAAAATTATGCAACAATTTTTAAGCACTTTTTCCAGGTCAGTTTTTTTGTTAACTGTCATAATTATTATCTTAAGCTACATTTTACTTACAGTTCTGTGTCACACAGCCAGTTTAAATGAGGTATCTGCATGTGTATGTGGGAATGCATTGCAGTCACCTGCTCTAACAGTATGTCCCCCAGCTGATGAATGGTGAAGTTGCAGCTTGATCCAGGCTGCAGGCTGCTGTTGCGCCTGAGGAGAAGTTGTGCCAGGAAATGGGAATGTATCCTGGTCAGCTGGTCCAAGCAGGGGAACATGGCATGCACTGTGCACAGGTCCATCTGAAGCTCCTCCAGCATGCCCTGTCGCAACACCCTTTCCATGATTTGCAGTGTACGCATGTGGTGCAGCTCTGTCTGAATCAGCTCTGAGAAGGACACATACCCACATTACACACACACTTTAAAGTCATGGAACAGGCTGTAACAGCCATACATTTGACTGCATGCAATGAGAAGAAGCGCTTCTGTCATTCTCTAAATTAAAACTTTAATTATATATCTATGTAGTATTTTAATCTAGGTATGGCTATATACTGTATATTCAGCAATACATTGAATGCCATACTATAGGGGAGTTTTTCCTTAGTCGATATGAGGCTCTAAGGACAGAGGGATGCCATATGCTGTAAAGCCCTCTGAGGCAAATTGTGATTTGTGATAATGGGCTTTATAAATAAAATTGACTTGACTTGACTATAGGAGATACAATTTAAAATCAGTCAACTACTGCCGTCACCATAAATGACATCCTGCCTCTTGATGACATTTTTGCGATGTGCCTGCAAGTAATTGCTATCCACAGCCATGCTCCATGAGTCAGCCTTAAAGTCCTGGCCCTCGAATTCCATCTCCTCCAACACTGAAGTATAGTAGGTGTCTCCTACAAATGAGAAAACCATTAGCATCAAGGATTACAGGTTGACAAAAAAATTTACAGCTCCAGTAAATCATCCCCTTTTGCAACCAAAATCACATTGTGATTTTATATGATTATATAATAGTTTTTATTACTGGAAGAATAAAATGCCTTTACAGTTGTACCAATACATCAATTAGAAAATGCATTTCCTACAGAAAATGTGTGTGGATGCTAACTGCAGACATGCAGAAATATGAAACAAATTGCCCAAAAGATATGCAAGCTCAAATGTGTTGACTCTGCTGATGTAAAACTTGGAACTGGTAGAACTGAAAGCTAAACTGCACCTACAAGCTGTACTTTATTGCTAGAAAAGCTGGGTGTTTATTTTAAAGGTATTAAAAGTAGAAGAATGTCTTAACTCTACAGTCCTGCTGCTGCACTATACACATTTCCAACTAACCACCCTCCTTCTCCCCTAGTTACTCGAGATTTGCAAGATATATTACTATAACGTATGGTTTGAATGTTCATATACCGTCATCAGTGAGAGACTCCACTGACAAAGCTCTGTTCCTGAAGCTGAGGGAGTCTGTGGACTGGGAAAGAATCCTGCGCAGCCCCAGGGGAGAGTCGTCATTCAGGGTCCTACAACACACATAGACACACACACACACACACACACACACACACACACACACACACGCACACACACAGTGACAGCTGATTGGAAAGCTTGAACAGGCAGAAACTGGAGGGCCAGCACGGCTTTCTGTTCCATCTCAACATATGCAGCATGAATACAGGACAAAATGAGACCTTATCATTTCAACTCCTTTGACTTCGTGAGACCATCTTTAAGGAGAGTTGTATAATGGAATAAGGTACAGAAGTTCTCGTAACCTAATTTTTAGAAAAATACTTTTACTCCAGCTAAACCAAACATCAGTTTTTCAGCCCTGCATATATTTTAATAGGATGTCATCAGGTTTGTATTTGAATCAACTTTGTGTTGGCCAAAATTCTATGTTGCTTTGGATGATGTTAAAAAATGTAGCTAATGTGGGTCTAAGCTCAAGCTAATGCTAGCACACAAGCTCTGTCCTCATTTGTAATTTGACTGTAGATTTAATGGCTCCTTTTGGTGTTTTTTGTTCTTAGAGTGTTAGGGATTGAAATTTATAGTAATTCAAAGCACCATGTTTGGGATTAGGCAGCATGGTGGTGTAGTGGTTAGCACTATCGCGTCGCAGCAATGTTGTGTCTGCATGGGTTTTCTCTGGCTTCCTCTCACATTCCAAAGACATGCAGGTCTTTTGATTGTGGCAAACAAAGTCAATTTTAGAGTACAGTCCCAGGATTGCCAGTGTATTCCTTCTGATCAAGGACAAATCAGGAATTGCATATTTCCACTAGCTATTAGACACCTCTTGCATCACAGTAACATAATATGACATAATAATAGCTTCAGTAACACGCTTTTGTAACAAGTTATCTTCACATGGATACATTATAGACCTACATGTATGCTCATAATAACAGTCTCCAAATTTGCCTGACAAAGTGCTGTAAAAACAACAAAAACAACAACAGGAGGGTGATTGTGCCCAAAGGGCTAGTGGGAAGGGCTGTGGATGGGTCCATATATGAATGTAATGTTTCTTGTCTTTCTGTTGGCTGGTAGGGCTAAGCGATAAAATGATAATGATATCAAGCATGAAATAACTTTTCCTCGATTGAAATATGATACATAGACAACAGAATGTTGATAGAACGCATTCCAGCCATGTTTTGACAGACAACATGATTAGCCAACGTAAATTAGAATAGTGCCATGCAAACCAAATGCAGTGAACAACTTTGACTAGAATACAGCTGAGTGTTTAAAAACCCTGTCGTATGTGCTTTCACAGCATTTCATTATCGTGGATCAAACAGCGGATGGTCCAACAGCAGTGCAGTTAGACAGACAAACAGAGTGGAACCTCTCCTCACAGCACCAAAGTGTCTGAAACAGCCAAATTTGCAGAGGTGGAAAGTGCCTTGTTTAGACAGCTACAGACTACTTTGTGTTAGTTTAAGATTTAAATCAGACTTTGGGTGTAGGATGCATTGCTCCATGTCTCACCCAGCCGCTCGCGCTGAGCTCTTATTATCATTACCAGGGGCAGATGTAATGTTTTGGGGACCTGGGGCCACAGGCACATTACCTTATTTTTACCCTTTCTCTAGCTGGAAATGTTGATAAGCTGTTGGCAGCTATAGGAGAAGTAGACCAACTCAACACTTTTTTTTTCCTGAGTAAAATGATTAAAAGCACAGACGTTTCACAGAAGCTCAAGAATCAGAGTCCTGCAGTCAGGAGAGGTTGGCACAATGTGCTTAAATTTACCTGAAGTGTGTTTAAGATGGAGCTTTTAAAAAAAAAAGCAAAATAATCATTCATTTATCGTAATCAAAGTAAAATGTTCAGTTAATCATGCTATTGATTTCAGACCTTTGCTGGTAGGACATTTTAGTAACTGGATCTCTTTGAATTTTTGCTGAGTAGGTCCGCCAGTTGGTGATGCCTGTTCTACAGTATATTTGACATGTTCAGTGTCTGACAGAAAATAAATATTTAAATTAAATGATATCTTCATTTCTCACTTAGAAGTAAAAGGGAACCTTTAAGCTTGACAGAAATAGTGATTTGATGTATATTGTGATATATATCAATATCGACTAATATAAAAAAAATATATCATGAAGACTTTTTTCTAGATCGCCCAGCCCTACATGCTGGCATTGGCTGCCATGTGCTTTTGCTGCCTTAACAAAATAACCTGCAGCATAATCCCACCATGTGTATTTATTGATGTCACAATAGTGGCATCCCATGATGTAGAGCAGATGCAGAAGGATACTTAGAGCATAATATGTACACATCCACTGCAAAGCAACAAGATGTGACGAGGGGAGAGTGTGTGGTTTATGTGCACAGAACAGTGGGGCTAAGCTAGACCAAACCACAAGGTGCCCATGCTTTAGTTAGGGTTAGGAATCATGTCATTGTATTGTTCCAGTTGGCCAATTAAAGTCTTACCCAGCAATGTTGTTTGTGGAGACACTCTTGGACAGGGAAAGGCTGGAACGACCACGACGGGATCCCAGCAGGGATTGTCGGAAGCTGTCAGAAGGGTAGATAGCTGAAGTTGGACGCTCACGCATTCCTGGGGCTATGGAATGAAAAAAAAGGTGCAGGTGGAGAAGGGAGAACGATACAAGAGAGAGTGACAAAAGGGAAATAGATATGAGAAGGAAGAAAAGAAAGAAAGGAAGTAGTAAACAGCAAGAACAACATGTTTAGGAGGACGATAAGGACAACAGGAGTAGGAGAAAAGAGGAGTTTGATAATAAAGTTGAGAACATTTTGTGGAAGATGGGAATAACAAGCAGAGGAGACAATATATGTTTGTAAGAAAAGCTCTCACTTTTTGTGCGCAGTGTGACACTCTGCAGGGCTGGGTTATTTCGCATTAGGGCTGTCTTCTGCTGCTGTTCAAAAGAAATAAACAAAAAAGAACACACATTAGTGTGTAACATGTACAGTATAATAGCAATTCACTTGTAGACTCAGGAGGTACAGCAGTTTGACTACTTATCAGAAAATTCATGGTTCGATCCCTGCCTCTCCAGTCCACATGTCAAAGTATCCTTGGGGTAAGATACTGAACCCCAAAATGCTCCTGATGGCTGCGCATTGTTGCACATATGTATGGTTACTGAGTAGCCGGTGCACGGGTAATGTAACTTGAGAACATGGCTGAAAGGGAACCTGTCATGTCTGCATTAAATGTGGCATAAGGTTGTCAGGTTGAAATGCTGCTGGTAACAACATAATACCAGGAGCACAAGGGTGCCTATAGGGCCTATAGGGCGGGCAGGAGAGGCGGTGGATGAGTCCAACAAACCCTTTTTTTGCGGGAGTCCAGTGTTCACTTCCTGTTAGAATGTGTTGTTTTTTTTCTACGCCCTAACGTGTGCCTCCTTCTCCTAATCCTAACCATCCGTAACTTTGTTGCCTAAACCGCACCCTCTGTGGCAGCATGTGTGTTTTTGAAATTATTAAGGCCCGAGCAACCCAAATGGTGCAAGGACCCTCTTGAAACTGAAGGAATTATTATTAGGGCCCGAACACCGAACGGTGCAAGGACTCTCTTGAAACTGAAGTAATTATTAGGGCCCCAGCACTAAACGGTGTAAGGACCTTATTGAAATTGAAGGAATTATTATTATTAGGGCCCCAGTACCAAACGGTGCAAAGACCCTATTGAAATTGTTCAGGCCCGAGCCCCAGATGGTGCGAGGACCCTCTTGGAATGCAAGGAATTATTAGGGCCCAAGCAGTGACCGGTGCAAGGACCCTCTTGGAATGCAAGGAAACAATGCGAGGACCCTTTTGAAACTGAAGGAATTATTAGGGCCCAAGCACCGAACGATGTGAGGACCATCTTGAAACTTGAGTAATTATTATTATTATTAGGGCCCTAACACTGAACAGGTGCAAGGACCCTATTGAAATCAAAGGAATTATTAGGGCCCAAGCACCAAATGGGTGCAAGGACCCAATTGAAATCCAAGGAATTACAATGCGAGGACCCTTTTGGAATTCAAGGAATTATTAGGGCCCAAGCACTGAACGATGCAAGGACTATCTTGACACTTGAGGAATTATTACCATTATTAGGGCCTGAACATCGAGCGATGCGAGGACCATCTTGGAATTCAATGAATTATTAGGGCCCAAGCACTGAACGATGTGAGGACAATCTTGAAACTTGAGAAATTATTATTATTATTAGGGCCCGAACACTGAACAGGTGCAAGGGCCCTATTGAAATCCAAGGAATTATTAGGGCCCAATCACCCAGTGGGTGCAAGGACCCAATTGAAATCGAGGCAATTATTATTGGGGCCGAGCACCAAACGGGTGCAAGGACACGATGGAAATCCAAGGAATTATTAGGGCCCAAGAACCGAATAATGCAAGGAACTGCTTGGAATTCAAGGAATTACTAGGGCCCAAGCACTGAACGATGCAAGGACCATCTTGAAACTTAAGGAATTATTATTATTTCTAGGGCCTGAACACCGAACGGCTGCAAGGACCCAACTGAAATCCAAAGAATTATTATTGGGGCCAAGCACCGAACACGTGCAAGGACCCAATTAAAATCCAAGGAATTATTAGGGCCCAAGAACCGAACAATGCAAGGAACTGCTTGGAATTGAGCAGTAAACAGTGCGGGGACCCTCTTGAAATCCTTGTAATCATTATTAGGGCCTGAGCACCGAACGTGAGGACCCTCTTGAAACTGAAGGAATTAGGGCCCGAGCAGCAAACAGTGCGGGGACCCTCTTGAAATCCTTGGAATTATTATTATTATTATTACTAAGAAAATAACTATTATTATAATTATTATTATTATTATTATTATTATTAGGGCCCCAGCACCGAATGGTGTGAGGACCCTCTTGAAACTGAAGGAATTATTAGGACCCGAGCACCAAACGTTACGAGGACCCTATTGTAATTGATCGTTTTTTTATTATTAGGGCCCAAGCACCAAGGGTTATGGTAGTTATGGGGCCAAGAAGGTACATGTTTCGCTTCTAAACAGGAAGTTGTTTTTAACTCAGTTGTACATGATCCAATCTGCCCCAAACTTCATGTTTGATAAGAGTCCCGCCCTGAACACATATATATGACAATTTCACGTGATAGTGAGAGCGCCAGCTATTGACACAGGAAAGAGAAAGTTTTACACTAAGAGGTCCAGTTCCTAGCAGGTTGACTCGATTGATTTCAAAAGTGTCTCAAGAAATCATTAAGATGTTGCTGATGATGGAAAATGAATATTGTCATTCGTTGTTGAATGGTGTTCCTGTGACGCCATGGCGAATTTCAATGTTGCGACATGACATCAAAAACTGTCATAACTTGACCCCAGATGGTCAGAAAATTTCACACATTTGATGAGAGTCCAGGCCTGAAGACACCTGTAGCACAATTTTGAGTCACCGTCATAGCGCCACCTAGTGGTAACAGGAAGTTAGTTTTTTTACACTTTAATGTGTCTCCTATAGCAGATACACCCCAGCAACCTCAAATGCTCTCATAATACTGCAAAGACTTTCATGATGCACAGAAAAAATACTTTTGAGTTTTCATCAAACACTGTCACCATAGTTACACATTATTCGCCATAAAACAGGAAACACTTTTTGAGGGCCAAGTCTTGCACCAATACTCACCAAAAGTGGCACAGACATCAAAAGTCCTAAATTGGGATATCTCATATGAGTTTTTTGCATTAATGTGCAAAAATGGCTCTTGTGCACCCCCTAGAAAATTTCAATGAAGCAGCCCCCGCAGACCATTTAACCTAGAGCTATGAAACTTGAGAATCATGTTCAAAAGACCAAGACCTACAAAAAAGCCTCTTGGAGCCATGCCCTAAACCCAACAGGAAGTGCTTAGTCCTTTTTAATTTGAATTTTCACATTTTTTGATAGTTTAGTGTCTCTTTCGTTAAACACTTGTCCTACAGATTTCATCTGATCAACTTCAAATCTGGACACCAGTATTTCCTTAAGTTGGTGATGATAAATTGCTCGCTGCTTTTGATTTCATCAAACGCTGTTGCCATTCTGTGGCATTCTTCGCCATAAAACAGTAAGTTATGTTTGAGATGCTTAAAAACTCATGAAACGTGGAAAACACATCAATAGACATATGATGTGGTATTTGATATGATTGTTGCTGTTTGCTGTGATGTGCTAAAATGTGCTCTGGAGCGCCACCTAGTAATTTTCAGTGAAATAGCCCCCGCAAACCGTTTAACCTCGAGCTACAAAACGTAAGACACTTATGTAAAAGCCATTTTGATTTGAAGTTGTAATTTTGGTGTATTTTTGGTCATTTTCAGGGGTCGTAATCTTGAGAACTTATCCTAGAGCTTTCATCAGATTGACTTCAAATGTTATGGCTACCTTCATAGGACCTTTGACAGCAAAAGCTATTCAAATCATGAGTTTTCATCACAGTGTGTGATCTGTATGAGGCATCTAATTTGCATGTTCTGCCATGAGCCAGGAAGTAAACAGGTAGTGGTATGTAACTCTGCTGTAAATGATCCAATATGACCCAAACTTCACATGTTTGATTGGAGTCCCATCTGAACACATCTATATCACAATTTTAAGCAATAATGAGAGCACCACGTATTGGCACAAGAAAGGCAAAGTTTTACAGGACCATATCCAGCTGCAAGCAGATTGACTCGATTGATCTCAAAATGGTCTCAAAAAATCTCTAAGACATTGATGATGCTTGAAAATAATTATTGAGAGTTTACGTTGGAAGGCGTTACTAAAGTCGGGTGGACAATTTTGATGTTTCAACATGACATCAAAAACTGTTGTAACTTCGCCTCAGATGGTCAGATCTTTACAAAATTTGACAGATTTGATAAGAGTCCAGGCATAAAGACATCTGCGGTGCAATTTTGAATCTTACTCATAGCGCCACCTATTGGTAGCAGGAAGTTACTTTTTTACTTTTTGATTTTTTCCCCTGTAGCAGGTTAACTTAATTGACCTTATATCCAATTAGAATATTGTAAAGACCTTCACGATGCACAGAAATTACACTTTTGAGTTTTCATTAAACACTGTTGCCAAAGTTACGCATTATTCGCCATAAAACTGGAAACACTTTTTGAGAGGCAGGGCATGCACCAAAGCTCACCAAACTTAGCACACACATCAGAAGTCCTAAAATGTGATATTTGATATGATTTTTTTTGCACTGATGTGCCAAAATGGCCTTGTAGCACCCCCTACAGATTTCAACGAAGCAACCCCTGCAGTATATTTCACCTAGAGCTACAAAACTTGGGAGGCATGTGTAACAGCCCAAGACCTACAAAAAAGCCTCTTGGAACCATACCCTAAACCCAAGAGGAAGTCAGCCATTTTGAATTGAATGTGCAATTTTGGCGTATTTTTGGCCATTTTCAGGGCTTGCAATTATTCGATCTTCTCCTACAGATTTCATCCAATTGACTTCAAAATTTAAAAGTCCTCTCAGAAGGCCTGGGACATCAGAAGTTATTACATTTGTTGGTTATTGTCACATCATGTGGTTGTTACTGGGCCAATCATTTCCACATCTCACCATTAACCAGGAAGTAGTTTATAACTCTGAGGGACATGGTCCAATCTTCACCAAACTTCACATGTTGGATGACAGTCCCACCCTGAACACATCTACATGATAAGCATTTCTTATAGCAGCTCCCACTGGCCACAGGAAATTACATGAAAATCGCGTGTTCTTCTTTGATGCATATCTGCAACAGATTTGACCCAATTGATTTCAAATGTGGTTTCTAAGACCCTAAGACTTGTGACATAACAACTGATTTAAAAAAATTACAAATGACTTATTGATTGCCTCTGGTCTCTGTTTTAATCCAATTAGATCTCAGTGCTGCATTTGACACCATTGACCATCGAATCCTACTGCACAGACTGGAACACATAACTGGCCTTAATGGAAAGGCACTAAGCTGGTTTAAATCATACTTATCAGATCATTCCCAGTTTGTTCCTATCAGTGATCAGTCTTCCATGCACACTAAGGTCTGCTTCAGAGTGCCACAAGGTTCCGTGCTTAGAACAATCCTTTTTACTTTATATATGCTTCCCCTAAGAAACATAAGCAGAAATCTCTCTGTAAATTTCTATTGCTATGCTGATGATACGCAACTGTATCTATCTATGAAACCAGATGAAACTGATCAGCTATCTAAGACTTCAAACATGTCTTTGGGACATAAAAGCCTGGATGAGCCAAGTTATTGTTCTTGGCCCCAAACACCTCAGACACTCCTTTTCTAAGGATATAATTTCTCTAGATGGCATTACCTTGGCCTTTAGCACAACTGTAAGGAACTGGGGTAAGGTTACTTCTAGGCTTGATCACTGTAACTCCCTATTATCTGGTTACCCCAACAAATCTCTTAGGTCTCTCCAACTGCGTGTTCTAATGGTAGCCAAGAAAAGGGATCATATTTCTCTTGTTTTAGCTCCCTTGTACTGGCTCCCTGTAAAGTCCAGAAATGAATTTAAAATCCTTCTCCTTACTTACAAAGCTCTAAATGGTCAGGCTCCATCCAGGCTGTCGCAGCTCATAGTTCCCTACCAACCCTCAAGATCACTGTGTTCTGAAAACGCAGGGCTACTTGTGCTTCCTAAAGTCTCCAAAAGCAGGATGGGAGCTAGAGCCTTCAGTTATCATGTTCCTCTTTTTATGGAACCATCTTCCAGTTTCGGTCAGGGAGGCAGACGCCGTTTCAACTTTTAAGGGTAGACTAAAGATCTTCAACTTTGATAAAGCTTATAATGGGGGCTGGCTCAGGTTGCCTGGACCAGACCCTAGTTAGGCTGACATATGTTTAATCTGCTGGGGGGCTTTCTGTGATACATGGAGCTTCTTTTTCCTGCTCTGCTCCCTCCATCTGCAAACGCTCATGTCTGTTTACTGCATTTCGCTAACTCCGTTGCTTCTCCGCAGCATTCCTGCTCTCTTGTTTCCTAGTTTTCCCGGATCTGGGCTGCAACCTTGGCTGTGCCTGATCGCTGTGATAGCTGTGCTGGTGCTGTGACCCTGTCTTTGGTCATGCTCATGCTGTGGCTGCACTGATACTATACCTCCGGCTCGTCCTGATTGTGGACTTGGTTTGCCATTGCTGTGGTCTTGTCTGAAGTTATGCCTGTGTTGTGTGTCCTGGTTGCACCGATGCCATGAACCTTCTACTGCCATTAATATGATTCACGCCTCCACTATCAATATACGCGTGGGTCTTTTATCAACATCCACAATATTTGCACTTAACATAACATGCTATCATAGATTGCATTAAGTAATTTTACAACCATCGTTATTTTAATATGACATGCATTTGTTCCCGTTATTGCTGTGCATCTCTCCTGCTCTCTTTCCCTCTCTCTTTCTCCTTCCTTTTTTATTGTAATTCAACTGTTATTTACGACATCTATTGTACGTCTGTCTATTCTGGAAGAGGGATCCCTCATCATCCTCTGCCACTCTTCCTGAGGTGTTTTTCATTTTTTTCCCCCGTTTCAGATGTGAGAGTCTAAGGGCAGAGGGATGCCGCATGCTGTAAACCCTCTGAGGCAAACCATGTTTTGTGATAATGGGGTTTATAAATAAAACTGACTTGACTTGACTTGACTTGACTTGACTTGACTTGACTACTCTATTCTATTCTGAGAATATGCCACTTAAATGCAGCAGTTACATATTATAACATATCTAAATGATCTAATAATCCATGTGAGGGCACGTGGGAGGGATATCTGATTGTATAGAGGTTTGTCAAGGGTTTCTGCTATGATTCACACTTCATGACATTTTTCTGCCAAAGGCCCATATGTACCATGCCATTTTGGGTTGTCTGCTTCATCTGATAATTGTGAGAAACATGGTTCAATCTTTGTCTATCAGTCAAATAGTTATGGAGTCACTAATTTATGACCAAATTCTCACAATGTGACTGCTGCTATGACCAACATCTGCAAACCTACTGATCAGAATGAGGGATCAACTGGTATGGTTTTTTTCAGGGTCAATTCTGATACCAATTATGGGTAATCAAGGAGAGCAGTAAGCAATATTAGAGCAGCATTAGAATCAAAATACTACACATTTGCAGTAAAAAATAAAATCTTAGAGTGAAAATTCAGAGTCACACAAATTCCAAAACTCCAAAAAAAACCTTTTTTAAAATGCCTAAATTACATCAATGAATATTGTTTTGAAGATTTGTGGTGTAGAATGTTCCTTACCCTCTGTTTCATTTTGGTGCAGTTTGGTAAAGTGTCTCGACAGCGGTTGTGGATAGTGACATTGCATGCTAGAAAACACAAACACATAAGACATTAAAAAAATGAAAGCATGTCCTCCAACAAACATGTTTTGTCTCATCTCTTGTTTCAGAATTTCAGCAGCCTACTAGAAAATTCAAGTGTACCCCCCAAGAAGCAACAAGCATTTATGTGTGTGTGTGTGTGTGTGTGTGTGTGTGTGTGCAAAATGACACACACACACACACACACACACACACACACACACACACACACTGTGTTTGTGTGTTACTTTTGAAATTTAATAGACTGGAGATTATTAATTACCCATACAACAGAAAGTATGTTATATTCTCCTGTAACATAAAAACTTTTTACCTAAAAGGATATATTCAGATGTAATTCCCCCTTTATAATCACCAACATTTTGATAAGAAACTGTAATTAATCACGTTTTTTTCTAAGTAACTGTAACGAATAACAAAAAAAAACATTCACTTTGTAATTTAGATACATACACCTAAGGGTGCTTGAACCTGTTCCCCAACACTGCACCCACACACACTGCAGAGAGTTCAACAACTTTTCCTTCAACACTCAGAAGTGCAGTAACTGTTATACTTACTAGGGCAGCTGAGTGCTTCCTTGGCAGTAATACTTTTGTTGCATGCTGAACAGAGTGTGGTTCCCGACACTGTCAGCGAGGTAAAGAGGTGACCATTGCTGTATCGTGCGTCCCTCTCTCTTGCTGCCTTTTCTCGCTCCCTCATGCGCTCTCTCTCTTTATTCTGAAAAAGATACCAAGACAAAATGTGAAAAAGACCTCTTGTGTATTTGCAAATGGCACAAGCACATCCAATGTAGTTGAAGAGAAAGGCAAACTTATGCACAACGTCTTTACTCTGACCTCTAGAAAGTTATTGTGATTCTGGAGACTGATGGGCTTAACAAAGGAGCAGGTTGTTATGGAAACAGCGTTAGTGCTCAGTGTGGATTTGTTACACAACCCACTACCAGGCCCAGTGCGACAGCCACAACCAGGACCAGGGCATGGCCAATAACAGCCATGGTTGTAGTATGATTGACTGAGATGCTGGGGGGGGGGCACAGCAATAATAGAAACAGATGCATGTCATATTACAATAATGGATAATGGTAGGTGTGAAATTAGTAATTGCACTCTATGTTGATGTTGAGAGAGATGATAACAGTCTCATGCATATGTTGAAAGGGAGTTGTCCAAAGGCAAGATCACAGCATCGCCGCAACCAGGACCAGACCACAATCAGGGCGAGCGAGGAGCAGGCTGAGCCGGTTCAGAGGCAAGAGGCGTTGTACGAGGAAGCAGGAAAGGGGCAAGAGGCCCAGCGTGCTAGCCAAGTTAAGGGCTAATGGTATCAGACCGGCTACTCCATCACTGTTTTTGTCTAACGTTTGCACTCTGGGTGACAAAACTGACTGAATTACGACTGAGACTTTGTCAGCGGGAGATGCAAAACTGCTGTTCTCTTGTCCTGACGGAAACCTGTCTCAACAGCAACATGTTGGACTCTGCTTTCCAGCTCAACAGGTGGCTTTTCATCCTCTAGGACCAAAACCAGCTCTCAGGGAAAACTAGAGGAGGGGTCTTTGCATCTGTGTTGACAAAGGTTGATGCATAAAACTGTTCCGTGGTTGGTAGGCATTGCTCTGAAGCAATTGAACACTTGACTATCAAATTCCACTATGCAAATTGCACTGCTACGAAAATTTACAGCTGTGTTCATAGTCACTGTTTATGTCCCCCTACATATTAACCCTAATGCTGGTCTAAAAGAGCTACATGATAGTAGAGGCTCTCTATGTGGGTTGCGGGAGACCTTTACCATGTACATCTTTGAAGGGCCCACTCCCGATGTTCTATACCCACTCGGGGTGAAAACACACTTGACAGAATGTACACAAACAGGCAGGGAGGGATATACAGAGTTACTCTCAGCCCCAACCTCAGCTCTTCAGATCACATCTCCATCGTGCTAGTCCCTGCATACTGCCCTTTGTTAAAGAGCAGGAAGGTTACACATAAAACCATCACTGTGTGGCTTACTGAAGCTATCCCTATGCTTCAGACTGGCAGATGTTCAGAGAGGAAGCAACAGGAGGGGGCAGCGTAGACCTGGAGGAATACATAGTATCTGTGCTGGGTTATTTCAACAAGTGCGTGGAGGATGTGGCAACCACTGGAACCATCACCAGCCACCCCAACCTGAAACCCTGGTTGAATGCAGTGGTTTGTTGGTTCATTCCCTACTGAAAGTGCGGGAATGCATTCAGGGCTGGAGACGCATCAGCACTCAGGGAAGTCCAAAGGAGCCTGTTGGTGGGAATAAAGAGCGCAAACTCCAACTACATCCTAAAAATACAGGGGTATTTCTTGTCAAATGACCCCTGGAGCATGTGTAGAGGCATCATAAGCATCACAGACTACAACAAAAGGGATGCACACTGCCCTGTGCACCCATCTGACACTGTATGGGATCCACTGACAGAATCCTGCATAGGATCCTGAGTGACTGTGCATACCAGCTCTCAGAGGTTCTGAAAGACATATTTAATACCCCCCTGTCCCAGGCTATCTTTCCAATGTGTCTCAAGATATCTACCATCATCCCTGTGCCAAAGACCACAACAGAGTCCTGCTTCAGTGATTACTGCTCAGTTACACTCACCCCAATAATGATTATATATAATGCCATATCTGCTATGATCCATCAGGCCCTCACACATCTGGAAACCAAGAACTCCTATGTGAGGCTGCTCTTTCTGTATTTTAGTTCCACCTTCAACAGAATCGTCCCACAAACACTGGTGAACTGTTATACTTGGAATAGCCCCATCTCTCTGCAATTGAATTTTGGACTCTCTGACTAACAGGCCACAGTATGTTTGAGTCAACAACACCACATCCTTATCTATCATCTTCAATATTGGCTTCCCCCAAGGCTGCATCCTCAGCCTGCTGCTCTACACACTGCTGACTGCAGAGCTCACTATCAAAACAACCACATAGTGAAGTCCGCAGATGACACAGCATTGGTGGGACTTATCACCAACAGCAACAAGACAGCGTATAGGCTGGAGGTGGATGAACTCGGAATGTGGTGCAAGGAAAACAACCGCATGCTCAACATGAACAAGACCAAACAGAGATGATTGTCGATTTCTGTAAGACTGGCACTGCCGCCACCTTCACCTAGTGCAGGGGTCGGCAACCTTTACTATCAAAAGAGCCATTTCTGGCCCAAAACAAAAAAAAAAATGTCTGGAGCCTCAAGTGACACAACACATATAGTCAAACTAGCCTATCAATATTATTAATGGGTCTACATGAGCATTCATCAATATGTTTGACCACTATTTCTTATTTTTTTGTTACATTAACTTTGCAGTGTTGGTGGTAAAAATTAAAAGATCTATCCATGCACTGTTATTATTATCTCTATGCACCAATAACTTCTCCATTTTCTTCTGAGACTTCTCCTATCTTGGATTTGGAATCCATAGCTAGTCAGGCTTTTTTGATCCAGGACCGCCCACCATTTTTTAAATTTGGCAAAATTTAGCAGAAAAGGCTCCAAGGCCACAGAAATATGATGCATTTTTTAGTTAATGAAATACATTTTCATATCCTGTGTACAGGCTACATATTTTTACAATTGAAAAATTGAATGAAAACTTTTAAAAAATAATCGCAATTCATTTCCATATAATTTTTAGTCAGAGACACAGGAGCCACTTGAGAGGGGCTAAAGAGTCGCATGTGGCTCTAGAGCCTCAGGTTGCCTACCCCTGACCTAGTGTAATAACACCTCAGGCATCATCAAAAAGGCTTTTCAACACCTGGATTTCCTGAGGAAATTAGAAACTGCCCATTTCAAAGCCATTCCAGTAGCAACAGCAGACAGAGATTTACTTGGATTTAAGGAAGACTTATAGGGAGTATGAGTATGAGCAGCATGAGTAGAGTGGGAGCATGAGCATGACACCTCTGTGAATGCAACTCTCACAAGATGGTGCAAGATCCAAGATGACAGCCTCCAGCTGCTAAACTGCAGACCGAAAAAACTTTTCACCCTGGATAAAACTTTTCTCTGCCACTTCCTTTTCTTTTTCCGTCTCCTTTCCACCACTCTCAAAACCAGAATACAATACCAAGCAAACTAGTTCATCTGAAAGAATAAATTGACGAGTGTTTTAATAGACTCATCATCATGAACCAAGGTAAAACAGACAAGAGCAAAGGCGTCAAATTCACTCCAACCTCCAAAAGACTCCATAAAGATATAATCTCCAGCCCAGATTCAACACCACATCTATGAAACTACCATGCTGGACAGAGGTAAGTGATCTGTTCATATCCATCAGAAACAAACTCACCGAGGTAGTGCACAAGGAGTTTCTGTCACTACACCAGAGCCTGGAGTTCAGTCAGAAGCAAATGCAAACACTCACCAAGGAAAACAAATCATTACAACACTCTATCAAAACCATTACCACCCAGATCACCTCTCTTATCACCAAAAATAAAGCTATGAAAGAAACAGTTCTGGATTCAGAAGCGCACAGCATGAGGGACAATTTAGTTTTCAACAACATCACATTCCACTGCATGCACCATATGGGAACAAAAAACATCAGCCGACCAATCATTGCAAAATAGGAGAACTAAAGTATTGAATCACTTAACACATCTTCAAGCAGATATATGTTTACTACAAGAAACACACCTTGCAGAATAAGATGATGATAAATTAAGTTCAGCACAGTTTAGTCACTTATGATCAGCCAATTAGAGCACAAAAACAGAGGTGTATGCATTTTAATAAACAAAAGAGTTTCATGTGTCTATAACACCATCACAAATCCCGAAAGACATTTTATCATTATAAACATATCAATTAACAATAGCCCAATAACAACCTGTAATATTTATGGTCCAAACACTGATGACCCATCTTTTTTTCACAACCTGTTCTCCTCCATCACAAACATTTCCAATTGCCCCTGAAACATAGTTGTTAGTGGAAAGTGGAAAGAACAAACAACTCAAGCAGTAAGCGTAACTGGCAATCAACAGAAACGATAAAACAGTTCATGGGTGATCTTGGTCTTTGACAATTGGCAATTGCAGCATCAGACCACTAGAGAATACCCTTTTTTTCACTGGTTCACTGCTTATATTCATGTATTGACTTCTTCCTCACCAGAAATTTGATTTT